>NW_024508102.1:953072-1238035 GCF_017590135.1 Pyrgilauda ruficollis | reverse complement strand
CCCCGGTAACGGCCCGGCCCGGCCCGGCGGGCTCCGCTCCCCGCGGGCTCCGCTCCCGGCCTTCCGGGCCGCGCGGCGGGGGGAGGCTGGGCCTGCCGGGGTTGGGTTTCCCACCGGCTGTGTTTTTACAGTGCCTAGGAAACAGGCCCGGCCACGGGATCGTAATCCTCGCGGGGGCTTCCCACTTCCTGCGCTCCCCCCATCCTCGGCGTTGTTTTCTCCAGCGCTGGGGTTTTTTGTTTTTTTTTTTTAGCTTGGAGAAAAGGCGGCAAAGGAGTGACCTTATCGCTCTCTGCAACTCCCTGAAAGGAGGGTGTAGCCAGGTGGGGGTCGGGCTCCTCTCCCGGGTAACGAACGGCAGGACGAGAGCACAGAGCGTTGAGCTGCGCCGGGGGAGGTTTAGGTTGGACAATAGGAGGAATTTCTTCACTCGTTAGACACTGGAACGGGCTGCCCAGGGAGCTGGTGGAGTCACCGGCCCTGTAGGTGTTTGAGCAACTGGCACTGAGCGCTCCGGTCTGGGTGACAGGGTTGTGTTTGGTCACTCGATGATCTCAGAGGTCTTTCCAACCAAATTGACTCTGTGATTCCTGTCGTGTCCTGGGACTCCTGTAGCCCTTAGAGAGCTGGATAAAGAGCCGTGTGCTTCTCAGATGCAGTAATCCCACTGCACAGCCTGCTCGGTGATGCCCTGAGGGCAGCACTTACAGAGGTTCCCTTCCTCAGTGGTGGGCACCACATGGTGCTCAGAAGAACACTGGATTTTGGTCATTCTGGGTTTGGTGCAGATAAAGGATGTTGTCCATCCCAACCTGCTGCCCCTTATGAGTTCTCCTCTTCCTTTCCAGGTATGGCCTCACAGCTGCAGGTGTTCTCCCCTCCGTCAGTATCCTCGAGTGCCTTCTGCAGTGCCAAGAAACTGAAAGTGGAGCCGTCTGTCTGGGATGTTTCAGGACAGAGCAGTAGTGACAAGTATTATACCCACAGCAAAAACCTCCCAGCAGCTCAAGGGCAAGCCAGCTCCTCTCATCAGGTAGCCAATTTCAGCATCCCTGCCTACGACCAGAACCTCCTTCTCCCCGCTCCCTCCGTTGAGCACATCGTGGTCACCGCGGCCGACAGCACCGGCAGCAGCGCCACAGCGTCCTTCCAGAGCAGCCAGACCCTCACCCACAGGAGCAACGTTTCTTTGCTGGAACCATACCAAAAATGTGGATTAAAAAGGAAAAGTGAAGAGGTTGACAGCAACGGTAGCGTGCAGATCATTGAGGAACATCCACCTCTCATGCTGCAAAACAGACCTGCGGTGGGAGCTGCGGCCACGACCACCACGGTCACCACGAAAAGCAGCAGCTCCAGCGGGGAGGGAGATTATCAGCTGGTCCAGCATGAGATCCTGTGCTCTATGACCAACAGCTATGAGGTCTTGGAATTCCTGGGACGAGGGACGTTCGGGCAGGTGGCGAAATGTTGGAAACGTAGCACGAAGGAGATTGTAGCCATCAAAATCCTGAAGAACCACCCTTCCTACGCCCGGCAGGGCCAGATCGAGGTGAGCATCCTGTCTCGCCTGAGCAGCGAGAATGCCGACGAGTACAACTTTGTCCGCTCCTACGAGTGCTTTCAACACAAGAATCATACATGCCTTGTCTTTGAGATGCTGGAACAGAACTTATATGATTTCTTAAAGCAAAACAAGTTCAGTCCGTTGCCCTTGAAATACATCCGGCCCATCCTGCAGCAAGTGGCAACTGCCTTGATGAAGCTGAAGAGCTTGGGTCTGATCCACGCTGATTTGAAGCCAGAGAACATCATGTTGGTGGATCCTGCACGCCAGCCCTACAGAGTGAAGGTGATAGACTTTGGGTCAGCCAGCCACGTGTCCAAGGCCGTGTGCTCCACGTACCTGCAGTCACGGTATTACAGGTAAGCACTGCCCTCCCTGAGCCAGGTCAGGCTGGTCCTGCTGGGGGTTCCTTCTGCAGACACTGAGCTTTCCTGTCTAACCCCAGCTGAGGGGCAGCAGGAAATGATCAGCTCTGCATGTTTCCTGGAGATTTCTTCTGAAAGCTGCATGTAAATAAATAGAATGTCTGCCTTGCAAGGGTGGCCTAATCTGCAGCCCAGCACCTTCCTTTCCCCCCCAGATCGGTGCACTTAGTTGATTTTATCCTGTCCACTGGCTTGTGACACTATGAAGTGGCCAACTGGAGAAGTGTTAAGTAGTGCATTTGTGGTTGTCTGCTGTGAGCTGAAGCTAGTCCATTAACCTTGGACATTTAGAAAGGAGTGAAGTCAAAGGGATGCCAATTTCTATTTGCTTTCTTTCTTCTGGTTCTTCATCTTTGTCTGAACCCCCTTCAGGAGCACATGACTTCCTGTGTCAACCCTGGCTAAGTCATGCTTTCATGAGACCTGCACCCCCCTTAGAGCAGTGATGAGAAAGATCTCTGCTTCCCTTAGCAACATGTAGAGATGTCTTCTACCCTACTCCTGCCCAAGAATTAAAAATAAATTATGGCCAGAAACGTTAAAACTCAGAGACTGTACGTAAAGCAAGCTGTGCTGTTTCTTTCAATCATTCCTCCGGCTTGGCTCTGTTAAGTGTATATTGGAATTTAAGTAGCAGCAGTCTTCAATAAATGGATGCAGAGAGAACTTCTGGCTTCAAAGGGCCGTGAAGAGTCTGTGCTGTGTTGTCAGGGTTGCTTTGGGTGGAATGTGAGCTCACTTGACGCAGAACTCAGAACTAGTATCTAGTCCTTCCAGCTGGGACCAGACAGGACTGAGGCACTCTGCCCCACCCTGTGTCTCTGCCCTGTTTGATGTCTTCCCTGGCTGCTCACTTCAGTTTTAAAGCCTGGCTTATTGTAGGTTTGCTCTGTTCATCCCTCATGCTCCCTGTGTGCCTGCTCCCTTTGTTTTTGTGTTGTTTTTCTTTTTAACTCTAACACCCAGTACCAGCTTTCCATGACATTCCTTTCATCTGGTACAGACTTTTCTTAATCCATTGCTCATGATCTTTGGTGCCAACAAGCTGAGCAATCTTTCCAATTCTAAACTATTGATTGGTATGTTTCTGGTTTTTTTGTAGTGCAGTTGTCCCCTGTGCACCACAGCTCTGGAAAAATGCTCACTCTCTAAAATACATCATCAGTTTTGTTGTTATTGCATGGAAAGAGGTGACCACTGGTCAAGAATCTGCTCTATCTGACTTGCCACATGTGTCAGCAAAGCAGTCTGGGGAGGCCCATGGTGCTCTCCATTTTCTGGTATCTCAGAAAACAGATTTAGCTGAGGAAAAGCAGTGAGGGGTGATAAGAATCTTCCAGGGGCTGCAGGGAGGGAAATTCCTGCTCCATGTGTGTGTGGGGCACTGGACTCCAGCCCCTTCCAGCTCCCTGGGGTGACTGACTGCCAGAAAGGCAAACAACCTGGGATTAGGTGGCGTTGGACTGTCTGCTTGGCTGTGATGTGGAAATCTAGTATTTAGTGATATGTAATTAGTCTAATGGTGATGATTAGTAAAATCCATAATCTAGGAATTTACAGAGATGGCGCAGAAACCTGCTCGTTGTGGGAGAGCTGGATTGCTTTACCCATATTCACATTAAATTAGTGTTCAGATGAGTTCCAAGTTGGATTTTTTTTCAATGCTGTGTTTAATGAAAGAGCATGGACCAATTCTTCATATGGTTCTCTGTCAGCCATTAAAAATAAACTTCTCAGTGCTCACCTTTTAGCTTTCAATCCCTGTTACTGACACTTGGGAACCTAAAGGGATCCTTTTCCACAGAAACTGCTGCTGCCTCTGCTGCCTGACCCCACTCAGGAGGGGCAATTCTACTGCTCACACTTCAAAGAGTGAGTAGAATGCCCATGAAGAATCCTTTGGCTCTGAAGCCCATCATGGAGTAGGAGTAGATCAGCTCTCTGCAGTGAACAATTTCTGTGGCAGTTTTGGGATGTTTTTGCAGTAATTCTCACCTGAAAACAAGATTACCATCCTCAGGTTGCTTTTGTTCTTGGGGAGGATGAACAATGGAAGGAAACAGCATGCAGAAATAAAAAATCCCTGATCTCCCTGCTGTACAGAGCAGGGTTTGCTCGTGTCCTGTGTTAAATGTGAGTGCAGCCATCCTGGGAGTTTTACTCAGCTCCCTGCCTCCTGGTGCTGCCTGTGGGCCAGTGTGGAGCCCAGACTGTGGGACTGGACAATCTGGGCCATGAGAAGGTGGCCCTGAGCACTGGGGGAGCTGCAGAGTGCAGGAGTATCCATTTCTCACCTCTGCTTTGGGCTCCATGACCTACTTCTGTCCCAGCCATGCTGGCCTGGGGAGCAGCAGCGCCTGCTGCCAAGTCTAACTCTGCTAATCCAGCTCTGAGCTGGCCCTGCTGCTCCCTGCATTGCTGCACTTGCCCAGGCTCTGTGTTCCCACCATCCCAAGGCACAGGTGTAAACATGGGGTGTTTGGAAATGCTGGCAGGGAGTCTTGCAGTTTTCTGGGGCTGCTGTGAGTCCTTTCTCCTCTGAGAGTGCCTGAGTGTATTTGTCAGCTTTGGGAGGCAGTGCTTGGCAAGCATCTGTGCAAAGAGTGCTGTTGATTTTATTTCAAAGAGCTTAAGATGGTAAAATCACTTTAATCTCAGGCAGAGCAGCTATGGAAGTGACCTCTGCCTGCTGTCCTGCTTCAGCTCACATCTCATAAGGCTGCTAATTGCAGTGGTGTAAAAGGAGATGAGAGAAATTCTGATTTCCCAGCCCTGTCCTGCAATCAGAATGAAATCAGGTGGCTCATGAGAAGTTCATTTATTTAGTTGCAAGGAATAAAATACAAGACTTCAACTTGCTATCATCATGGTATTGAGATTTAGGAGTATGTGAGTCTATTCCATCCTGGAGTGAAAGACCAGCAAACTGCCACCAATCTCTATTTCCATTGGGATTGGTGGGGGGTTTTAGCACACTAGAGAAGGGTTAGCATGCTCTGCATATTCCACAAGCCAACTATATTTTAGTTTGTTTGCCAGTCCAAGTGCAGCATGCCTTATATGACAGCTCTGGGTCCTTTCTGAATCTGAAATTCCTGCATCAGGATAATAAAGAGGGGCAGTACAGTTTGCTGATGATGTCCCATAAAGTAATGGTAAGGGGGGCTCCTGTGTAAATGTATGAATTGTACTTTTTCTACTTGTGAAGAAAGAGATTCCTCTGGTTTGCACCTCTTAACGTGTAGAAATTCTAGCATATTTCCTTAAAATATAAATATTGGCAGGAGAGTCAGCATTCAAATATCAGCTACTGCTTGTACTTGCACAATCATTTTATATTTTCACATGTGAGAAACCTTTCCAAAGTCAACAACTGCCAAGAGCAGCCAAACAAGAAGGTAGAAACAGATCAGTGTTGAGTGGAGAGTGTCATTATGTCATAGCTTGAACAATCTATTCTTCTGATTACTGAAGGTGTATCATGGCTCTGGTTTTGGGGGCTCAGACATAATAAAATCTGGGTAATAAAGAATAAATGTGACCTCACTGTAACAGGCAGCTGGTTCAGCTGTTTATCTTTTTTACAGAATCCCAGGCTGGTTTGGGTTGGAAGGGAGCTTGAAGCTCATCTCATCCCACCCCTACCATGGGAGGGACACCTTCCACTATCCCAGCTTGCTCCAAGCTCCATCCAGCCTGGCTTTTTCTGATCTTGTGCTTTCTCAGGTGCCCTGTGCCTGAGCAGCTGGGCTGAGTGCCTCTCTTTTGGAAACACCTGTGTAGACAGCTAAAACAAAGGTGTATTTGTGTCACCATGGCACAAGGGGTGATTAATTGGGGAGTCACTTCTTGCCATGGACAAACAATTGGGAGGCTGAGGAGTCGAGGAGGGTGAGTGGCAAATTTACTGACACCTGTACATTATGCAAGCCCTGGCTTTTAGAATTCAGTAGAGGGATTAGAGCTGGTTTCAGAGCCTTTTTTAACAACTGTAAGTATCCATAGTGTAACACCAGAAATGCCACACAAGCCCTGGGGCATGACCAGGAAATGGATAGCCTGGAGTTTAGGGCTTTTCTGTCTTCCTTTGCTCTTGTGCTAGTTATTCATAATGAAGGTCAAGGCTTTTGTATTTCCTGTACTTTCCAGGGTAAATTCCCACAGCAGCTCACCTGGGCTTTGCAGCACCTGGGGTTTTGTACTCTATGCAAATGTAGGACCAGAATTTCTCCTGCCTGAACAGCCTGAGTTTGTTTCAGAACTCTCTGTAGGTGAAGAGCTGTACTAAAACATCCTTCTGTGTTATGAGTCAGCTCCAAACACAAATCTCCCTGAAATTCCAACCTGTTAGAGAAGCAAACCCTGCTTGGAGTGTGAGGTTTTTTTATCACCTCCCCGTAAAGGCTGGGCCAGACAGGTACATTTTGCATTAGGTGTGGTTGGGTGCACAGAAACCTGAAACACAACCTCCAGCTGGGCTCTCTGCGTCCATTTTAGACTCGAAACTCTCTGAGCATGAAAACCTGCTGATAGAAACCCAGCTGCTCTCTGAGGAGCTCCTTTTCCTGGCTCTGCACGTGCTCTTCTTTCCCACATGAAGCAGGCAGCCTCTTGCAGCTGCTTACCTGGGGTCTCAAGACCTCCTCCTAGAAAAGTCTCTCTTTGCTAGAGCTTTTCTTCCCAATTCTGTTAGGATAGGCTGGACTGGATGATCTTGAAGGTCTCTCCATAATTCTGTGGTGCTGTGTGCTGTCTCAGGGACACCTCACATGCTGTCAAGTGTAATTAAACTGATTACTCAAGGAGTAACTATGCAACTGTGATATAAAGGCCTCCTAGGAGCTGGGGGGCACCGTGGCAATTAAAGAATCCAAATAAGTGAAAAAAGGCTTGGGATCCATTAGGCCACCCAAGGAAACAACATCTGCTTTAAAGAGTGGATAATTTATATTCACACAGATTTACTTGTGTATGGAGGGGCTTTACCCAGAGTGGTTTACAGGGGAAAAATGCAGCTTTCAGAGGAGAAGATTTGACTTTGGCCTTTCCTTTCCTTTTCCCTTACCAGAGCTCCTGAGATCATCCTGGGTTTGCCGTTCTGTGAAGCCATTGACATGTGGTCACTGGGCTGTGTCATAGCTGAGCTGTTTCTGGGCTGGCCTCTGTATCCAGGAGCATCTGAGTACGACCAGGTGAGAGCACTGGGGGATGTGGGATCTTCACATGAAACCTTGATTTTCTGTGTTCAGACCCTCCTGAACCCCCCGTGTCCTGATCAGCTTTGATTTGTGCACATTGCTGCTGTCTGAGCTCATTTTCTCTCGTGATATTCCCATTGTCTCTGGGCAGGGAGCACAGAGTTCTGTGTGTTTTCACTTGAGCTGAGTGTATCCTGTCCAAAAAAAGGGGCCAATTTGCAGTTAACCCCTGGTTTCCAAACCCAAAAGCTGTTGAAAGACCTTCCTGCCAAAGCAGAAGCGAGGTGTGTGTGTCCTGGTGTGAAACACCCTCTGTAATTTCACCATGAGGACAGTTTTTCCATATGGGGACAAAGCAAGCCTATCATTCCTGCCCTGTTAATACCTACAGCAAGCCTCAGTTTTTATGCAAAGTGTGAGCCTCAAGCTGTCTTTGGAATCCAAGGGCAAGACTCTGAGAGGCATCTTGAACTAATTAGTCCTTTCTGTGGATACTTGGCATTATTACCTGGCCTAGTCAGTGCCTATAAAAGGACAAAATTCTATGAAAGGGGTTTTTTTTCAGAGTAGCTTTTCCACTGGGGTTTTTATGGTGGGATCTTGTTGCAGTGCTTGGTATGGTTTTCCTTATGTGATAAAATACATGAAAACTTACTAAATGTCTCACATGTGTCTTCCCAGCACTGTAAATTTCCAAAGGAAACACAGTGGTACCTTAATGAGCAGAATGAGTTAGAAAGTAGCTGAGGTAGGGCCTGGTGGTTTCCTTGTGCACTGAGTTTTGTGTTATTCTGAGAACCTTATCTGCTGGTGTAGGTGGCTGGGGAGGAGCTGCTTTTTCCATTGCTTAATGACAGGATTTTGCAGCCCTCTGTGAGGTGTGACTTCATGGGGTTCGTTTTGATGTCTGAATTTCCCTTGAAGACTGAGGATGACTTGGCTTTCATGTTTCTTGAGATTCTGCAGCAGCAAGTGAAAGTTGAGGTGGAACTTGTGAGAGGACCTCTCCAGGAATGAGTTCATGGGCTGGGATGGGATTTACAGCTATTTTTTTAAACACCCTTTGGCAGTAAAGCAAAAGTTATGTCCTGTAAAAATAGAACTGCTACCTGAACTGTTGTGTAGGTACAAGAAATATCCACGTGCAGACACTTGGATCCACCTTGGCTTAACTGAAAAGTGAGCCCATAAATTCATGTGATCACAGGCTGTGACAGTGCCCTGTTTTGGCACAGTGCCATAGCAGGAGCTTGGCAAATAAGAAATGCTAATTATCTGTAAAGGATCTGTAATTGATGCTTTGATTAAGGCATAGTTACCTTAACACTGTGGAGTTTTTTATGCATTTGCTCTTTTCTTTCCTTTTGAGCATACCTCTTTATTTGTTATCTCTTTACCAGTGTCTTATCAATACCATCACAAGGATTCAGGTGCATCTTCCAAAATTCTGAGCCATTTTTTTTAACGTGTAAAAATAAGTATATTAAATGTGTTTGAGGATATTTGGTCTTGGTTTCTTGGTCAGTGAGAGCTTTGCCATGATGTTATTCTGAAGTTGTGTGCCTAGCATATTGTGTAGGCAAGCACAGCAATGTTGCTTGGATAATCATGCCTTTAATTATTTATACATACATTATAAATTCTGTGGTATTTTTCCCTCAAAATATGTGTTTCTTACACTGTTTAATGTCTTAAAAGCCTACAGTCTGCTTGCATACACATTAGCAAAAAATATTTCCCTAAAATAAGAAAGATGCATTTAAAATATAAAATTTCTGAGTGTTTGCAAAAGTGGCTTTATAAATACTTGAGATGGTCCCTTTAATTTTGCAGTGTGGCATATCTGGGCAGTCTTTTTTTTTTTTTTTTACAGGTAATTTCCTATTAGCTGTGAACAAACCTGGCTGTTGATTACCCCGTTAGCTGTGAATTCTTTATGATGGGAGTCCTGACTTTTGTCATTTTCTCTCCTAGATTCGTTACATTTCACAAACTCAAGGCCTTCCAGCGGAGTATCTTCTCAGTGCAGGAACGAAAACAAGCAGGTTTTTTAACAGAGATCCAAATTTGGGATACCCACTGTGGAGGCTCAAGGTTTGTCTGTCTCTCCCATCCCCAATTCTCTTTTTGTTCCTTGAGGATTTGATAGAAATTCCCAGCCAGTCTTGGCGTGCTGTGCAAACACTGAGTGAGGATTGGCTTTGGAGCGTGGCTGGCTGGGGTCTGCTGTCATCTCCTGATGATGCAGCCAGTAAAATATGGAGTATTTTGTGATGGGTTTGTTAGTTTGTCTGGTTATGGGTTGGCAGAGGACAGGAAAGAATGGGATTTAGGCCTGATTTGCCTTTGAGCAGCAAAAAGAAGGGAATTTTGGCTTTCTTCTTTGTAGAAGAGGGATTTAAAATATTTATAGCCTCTTTCTAAATCAGAAACCTTCAGTTCTTTTGGCTAATGCACTACCCAAGGCAGCCTTGAAATGAAGTCATCCTGCTGTTAATTCAGCTTTGCAATGAATGATCTTTCCAGCTGAGGGAATGGGATCCCAGGGCTCTTTGGTTTGACCTCCTGGTGTGTCTGAAAGCAGCAATTGATCATCTGCCTCAGCAATTTCTTACTGCTTTTTCCTGATCAATACTCAATATCTCAGTTTATACTAATGTGTTCCTTTGTAGACCCCAGAAGAACATGAGTTGGAAACAGGAATAAAATCAAAAGAAGCTCGGAAATATATATTCAACTGTTTGGATGATATGGCGCAGGTGGGTGGGGATCTTGGGACACAGATAACTCATTAATTTTCCACATTTAATTAAGTAACTTTCATTTTTTGGGGGGATCTCTAAAAATGAGGCTCCTATGCTGGAGCAGCCAGTCTTCTTCCACTGCCAGTTCAGAGCACTGATGGAGGTTTACAGTGGTGCCAGTTTGCATCAGAAATCAGTCAAAATGTTAATTATGAACCTGTTTGCAATGTTTTGTGTTATCTTATGCCTCAGTGTGTTAGCAGGAGTGTGCCCAGCCTGTTCCTAGTGTAGTAGAGCAGTAGGAGAGCTGAGCCCCTTCAAATGTGTTTGTAGGATTAAACCTCTTACTAGACTTTGGAAATAGTGACAAGAACTACAGATCATTCTTATTTTCATTCTCTCTTTAGAGGTAAAATGAAGGAATATCTGGTTTTAATATCATGAGGCCTTAAATATCAATTTTCTGTCGCTTTTGTAGCTGTTACCATCAGGTTACATCTGTGCAGAGAAGGTGGAATCATTCTGGCTTGCCAGTCCCTTATAGATTCCCTCAAAACATGAGGGCATTTTGCCAGTGAGTGGAGAATGAAGCCTGGTGGTCCCTTTGAGTAGACCCAACTCCCTGTTGAGAAGAGAATTCCAGTGCAAGTTTGACTTTCTCTCCTAGAACGAGCAAGGGAGAGGCAGTGTGTTAGCACTGTAATACCTGAAATTGATCTGGCTAAGAGACAGAAAATCTTAATAACAATTTCTGTGTGATGTGACATTTATTGAACTGTTAGGCAGCAGTTCATTTGATGCTCGTGTGAACTGCTCCCGTGTGATTTTCCAGGTGAATATGTCTACAGACTTAGAAGGGACCGACATGTTGGCAGAGAAGGCTGACCGAAGGGAATACATTGATTTGTTGAAGAAAATGTTGACAATTGATGCAGATAAGAGAGTTACTCCACTGAAGACTTTGAACCATTCGTTTGTTACAATGGCACATCTGCTGGACTTCCCCCACAGTAACCAGTAAGCTCCCTTGGATGGGTTGTTTTGTTTCAGGATTTGCTGGAATCACAGAGCAGCACTTCCCAGCTTTCTGTCAGGGCTATTTTCTGCAGTTCCTGGCTGATCTGAAAATAGCAATGGCATGTGTAAGGAATGGAATGTTCATAAGCTTCCTTTTCATGTTTTAGGACATTCTTTGTTGGTTTAAAAGAACCTAAAGCACGTGCATAAAGTTGGGAATCTGTCACATCTGTGTCCTGTTTTTACAAATCTGATGTTTTCCTTCTGTCATTCTGTTGCAGTGTGAAATCTTGCTTTCAGAACATGGAGATCTGCAAGAGAAGGGTGAACATGTATGATACAGTGAATCAGATCAAGAGCCCTTTCACCACTCACGTTGCTCCTAACACAAGCACAAACCTGACAATGAGCTTTAACAACCAGCTCAACACAGTACACAACCAGGTATAGCATCTTTCACCTGTTTTATCCTAATCAAAGACATGGAGTAGGCTGATTTGGTGCCTTCAGGCCAAATTTTAAACTGCTCTCAAAATTCTTGTCTTGTCTCAAAGTCTGATTTTCCAAAACTCAGGCCAAGGAGCCTCTTTGTGTATTGAAGATTTGTCAGTTCAGCAGCATAAGTTAATTGGGTGCAATTCATGTTTTTTGTTCTGTGTTGTCTTAAACCTTTTACCTCAAACATTTTCCAGGTGCTTTCCTCCTAGTTTTATATTGATGGTTCCCGTTGTTTGTTTTATAACAGAGATAAAATTACAGGAGATAAGTGATTTTTTGTTTGTTTTTCTAGGCCAGTGTGTTGGCTTCCAATTCCACTGCTGCTGCTACTCTTTCCCTGGCCAACTCAGACGTCTCCCTGCTCAACTACCAGTCTGCCCTGTACCCATCCTCTGCAGCCCCAGTGGCAGGAGTGGCTCAGCAGAGCGTTTCCCTGCAGCCTGGCACCACCCAGATCTGCACACAGACAGACCCCTTCCAGCAAACCTTCATTGTTTGTCCCCCTGCTTTTCAAAGTAAGCCAAGAACCCTTTTGTGTGATGCTGTGGTTTCAGCCAGTTAAGGCAGGACACGTTGTGATTTGCACTAAACTGAGAAAAGCCTGACTAGAGCAGAGCTCTCTGTGGGTGTCACACGGGGCTCTTGCATCAGATGGAGGTGCAGAACCAGGTCAGACATGTGCAGGCAACTTGATCCCCTTCCAGGTCGTGCTGGAACAGGTGACAGGACCTTCCCTGCCTGGGTTGCAGGCTCCAGCTGGTTGCTCAACCAGTTTTTCCCCCCAAACTGAACACAGCAGCATTCCACAGAAAGCAGGGAACAGAGGAGCCAGACCTGCCTGAAAATCAGTGTGTCTTGCTGTGTTTGTTATCTCAGCAGTAAATATCTGGTGTTTGAGCCTCAGTTCACAGCCCTGATGCAGGTTTTTGCCACCAGCACATTGTCACAGGTTGTGGGTCAGTGAGCTCAGCACAGGCAGCTCTGTTCATGCCTCTGTTCATCCTCAGGGTTCTGTAGTTATGCTGGTACCTGGATTGTCTTAGCCTGGAGGGTTATTTGTGACATGGGAACTGATGGTGTAAAGCTTGAACTTTAAACTTCTCTCAAGCAGGTTGGAATTGGGAGTCTGTGTCACTGTTTCTGCAAACCAGACTCCACAGAGCTGAGCTGGGGAGGGCTGGCTGTCCATCATGGCCCTGCAGGATCCCAGGGTGCAGAAGTATTTACTTCAGCTGCTGTTTTACTGGGATTTTGTCAAAGCTCTTCTATCCCTTAATCCCACCCTATCCTCTACCCTTACTTAGGAATTTGATTTTTGGAAACAAACGAAATAGTACAGCAGCTTAGTGATGTGTCTTGTCCCCTCCACAGCTGGACTTCAGGCAACTACAAAGCATTCTGGGTTCCCAGTCAGGATGGAAAATGCTGTCCCCATTGTGCCACAAGCACCTGCAGCACAGCCACTGCAGATCCAGTCTGGAGTTCTCACACAGGTAAAAAAAACCACCCCAAACCCCTCATAGGCTCAGCTGCAGTTCCACCATCCAGGAGAACCTGCCTGAGTGCAGAGGGTTCTCAGGACACACTGAAAGGTTAAATGCAGGTCACTTCTAAGACAGTATTTTCTTGTTTTGTTTTGTTTTTCTGGAATATTTAAAGTCTGAACTATTTTATGTCATGTGCCTCCCTGGTTTTAGGAGTTTGATTTAATAATGGGAATAAATATGTGGTTTTCAGCTGCTAAAAACAGGCTGTATTTTTCAGGCATGGACACTGCCTGTAAGGCAGTGCTGGTCATTTTTGCCTACACTTTAAAAACGTGGCAGGAGAAATCATTGCTGTGAGAAGTGAGATCCCGGTAAACAGAGGTGATAACACAGATTACTCATGCTAAAATTTCATCTTTAAATCAACAAAATTATTTCTGAATCCTTCTTAGCTAGTTACATTCTTAGTGTGAATTATTGTGTGGCAATGACATAGCTATTTGTGCAGTTTGCAGTTTAAGCAACATACAATACCAAAATTCACAAATAATTCTAAAAATGCTGTTTTAAATATTAGTAATGTGTCATAAATTAAACCCATTTTAATTTCCAAAAAGTAATCCTTTAATGTACAATAAGTGCCTGGTGATTCACAAGTTTTATTCACTGAAAATTTGTAGTTGCCTTTATAATTAAATGCATTTTTATTTATTTGCTTAGTTTTAGTTTCTGCTGGCATTAACACAAACTCTGTTAGTTTTACTCTTCAGGCAGCATATTGCACTTAAAGACCTTGTAGTGGAGTAATGTTTAGTTTGTTCAGTCCAAATGTTTAGGTGGCATTCTGTGATTGCTGGTTTCTTTAGCATTAATGATACAGGTCACAGTATCCAAAAAGCAGAATCCATTTGAAGGCCCACCTGAATCCAAGAGTGCAAATTGTACACCAAGAATCTAACTTAAATTAAACATTTGATGGACTAATACATGTCTGGGTGGTTTCATCACGGATAACTTTGCTCTTTCATGACAAAGACCTGCTGTGCCTTCCATGAAATCCATAGTTTACCTTTTCTCAAGAGTTCTGTGTGTGGATTTGAAGGTCTGACAGCAAGTGCAGGGAGCTGCCACTGTGCCATGGCTAGTGCAGCGTGGCTGTCACTTGCCCTCTGGGACCCAGTAGCCAGTAGCTGAGCTCACTTTGACTTTTGAAATGTGTCATCAGAGAGACATCCCGTGCCCAAATTTTTCCCCAGCTCATTTTGACTTTTGAACCGTGTCATCGGAGAGGTCCTGTCCCCAAATTTTTTCCCCAACTCGTTTTGACTTTTGAACTGTGTCACTGGACTGGAGGTTCCCAGTTCCTCGTGCTCTCCTCGGGGCCCTGAAGGTGCCTGTGGAGCAATGCAGGGTCTGGGTGTTGGTGTGTGTCGGTGTCGGTGCCTTCCCTCCGCGCCGCAGAGCGCCGGCGCGGTGCCCCTCGCCTGGCCCTGCCGCCCAACGCACTGACCTGCACTGACCTGCCTCAGCTCGTGTGTTTCACTCACTGCCTGATCTACATTTCAGGGAAGCTGTACACCACTAATGGTAGCAACTCTTCATCCTCAAGTAGCCACCATCACGCCGCAGTATGCGGTGCCCTTTACCCTGAACTGCGCAGCCGGCCGGCCGGCGCTGGTCGAACAGACGGCTGCAGTACTGGTAATTGCCTCCCTTGATTGTGTTCACTAACTGAGTTTTTGTTTTAACTTAGACTTGCAGAGGGCATGGAAGCATGTGCCATCTTGTGGCTGTGTTCTTGCTACATCTTAATGTCTTGTTGTTTTCCTCCCCAACATTGCTGAAGCACTGTCTGACTCTGACGTTTAGTGTGGCTCTGTAAAGAATCCAGATCCATTGACTATTACGTTTGCTAGCCTAGTATTGAAAGCTCTTCTAAACTAGACCCTAGAAGAGTTGTAATCATTCTTGTTCTTCACTTACTCTCCTATCTTTGCCTTTTGATTGTGGAATACAAAGGAATCAGTCTTTAGCTTGACTCTGCTACAGGTACCTGGATGGCCAGAATTTGACCTACTTGGCAAGTTAGCTCCATATTTTGTTTGCAACACGTGTAAAGCTGCTTTGTATGGAGAAATGTTTCAGATCATTAAGCACAGGCTAAAATCCCTAATGACAGCAAATCCTTTAATGTATTGCTCTAGCAGTTGATTTCTCTTAACCTCTGTTGAACATTGACAATAATTTTCTGGCCTTTTGTTATTTATAGCCAATCGCACGTAGCTTGCTTCATCCAGATAAAGATTCTGTTCCTCACAGATACTTTCAGTTGATATGTATTTCTTGGTTGAAATTAAAGGTGAGCTCTAGTATCCAAAATGGCAACAGCTAGCTTTTAGGTCATTTGGAACAATTTTAAAAAAGGATGGGGGAAAGGAATGAACACACCTTTAAGAAATGTATGTTTGCAAAATTGTCCTCTTCTGTATTCTGGCACCTGCATCAGAACAACTTTGCAAGTGCCACAAAGAAGTCATTGTAAAACTCCAGAATCAGATCAGTGAAGCTTATGAAAACATTGCAGTGCACTGAAGTGCTGGTATCCTCACATGTCCTTCAAAGCACATTCCATTGTGTGAACCATGTTGTTTCTTGTTGCTTTAAAGTGGTAGTTTGAGTGTCATTTTCTTCTGAGAGGGAGACCTCTGCTGAAGTGGAATTTGCTCGAGTCATACATGTCCTGAAATTAAAACCCACTCATTTGAGTTCTTGTGAACCAAGTGAGCTGCTCCCTGGTTCTGGGGATGGGAAGGCAGGAGAGTGGGGCTCTCCTGGTCACAGCTCTGAGCTAAACAGACCCAGGGGTGCTTCTTCTTTCCTCCTGTTGAATTTTGATTGCTGAAAGGCTGCAATCTGGGCTCCAAAAACAGCAAGGGGTGTGACTATAGCACAGCTTGGGACACAAGTGAGTTGTTAGTGATGTTTTCCAAAGTGTATTTGGGCTTTGATTCAACAGGCAAATTCTGTTCTGCTGTGTGTGTGCAGTGGACTCGAGGTTCAACTCCCCTGTACAGCAGTGGAGGTCAGAGCCGGCTGTCTCCAGACTCTGAGCCTGCATTCTGACTTTCTCTGGAGGACTTGACTAGTTCTGTTTGGATTCTGGGAGCCTCTGGCGTGATTTTGCTCACCTTTAGTGCTTCCAACACTTCTCCCTTGCTGCTTCCCCTGAGTTTGCATTAGCCATTTGCTAAGCTTTGCATATTTTTGTCCTTCCTCTGTCAAAACAGTTCGTCGCTTGGAAGGCCCGATTTCTGCCTCTCATTGGGAATTTATATCTTGCTGTATTAAACTCTCTGCTTTGTCTTGTGCAGGTGTTGGCTTTTGGAAAGACGCATGGTGTGACTTTTAACATATTTCTCTTTTTATTTTTTATTTTTTCAATGTTATTGTTGTTGTTATTATTATTATTATTCCGCTTATGTTGGCAGAGGTTTTAGCAGCTCTCTGCTTTGAAGGCTTCTTGTTCGGAACTGGTATTTATTTGTACTGAGTGGATCTGTTACTTGCAGAAATACTGAATTTGAAACAACAGGTTTTGCAGTTTAAGCTGCAGGAGAGAAAGCCATATATTATCAAAATCATGGAAATATTACTCTGCCAAATTTATTTGGACAGGAACGTGGATAATATTAATGAATTGAACCTGCCTTCATGTAACTAAATTATCTCTCAATGTGGCTTTTCTTAAATGCTTCAGCTGAGGTGGCTGAATTTCCACAATAATGACACCATCTCAGCTCTCTCAATGTGAGCTCTGCAAGGCAGAAAAGCAGAAAGGACCAAATTGGTTTCATGTTTTGGGACTTTTCAGCAGAACAGTGGTGTGAGTTTACGTTCAGAAAGAGTCCCAAGCACTGCTCCTGCACCTGGCAGTGCAATACCTGGCTGCATGTGCAGCACGATATAAACACTGTTTTCTCCAGGTGACAGCAGTGATAAAAGAGATCAGCAAAACCTTGGGGAAGCTCATTCCCCTGGTTTTCTTGTCCTTGGGAAAACATGCAAGGATGAGCTGTATCTCTGCAAGCTAACAATCCACCCCAGTGCATTTATTGCTTGGGCAAATCTCTGCCTGCCCCTGCAGGAACTGAAGCCTAGTGATCCTCTGTCTGTGTTTGTTGTTTTGCAGCAGGCCTGGCCGGGGGGAACCCAGCAGATCCTGCTCCCTTCCACCTGGCAGCAGCTCCCAGGGGTTGCTTTGCACAACTCTGTCCAGCCAGCAGCCGTGATCCCGGAGACCATCGGCAGCAGCCAGCAGCTGGCTGACTGGAGGTAGGGATTGCAGGAGCTCCAGCTCCCTGCCAAGTGGGAATTCCTCCATCACAGAGCCCACAATGTCTCCCTTCCCCTCAGGGGCTCGCTGCAGCTCGTGGTTCCTGCAGTGTAGTCATGGGATTTGGGTCTCTTGTTTCTTCTCTGCTCCAGGAATGCACATTCCCATGGAAATCAGTACAGCACTCTCATGCAACAGCCATCTCTGCTGACCAACCACGTGACGTTGGCCACAGCACAGCCTCTGAATGTTGGGGTTGCTCATGTTGTGAGGCAGCAGCAGAGCAGCAATGTGCCAGCAAAGAAGAACAAGCAGCCAGCACCGAGCACAGCCAAGTAAGGATTCCATTGCTTGCTTCCCTAGTCCTAGAAAAGCCACGAGTTTGTTTGTGGAGGTTGCCTTTTGGTGTGAAAAAAAGTATCTTCTGATCACAGAGGCATTGAGGGTGTAACTTTATTGGGCTACAATTGCATTTAAAGATGTTTTGGAAAAAGCCTTTGTGCTGTCATCACTGATTTAAATTATATTAATTTCAGTGAGTGCAACGACATGGTTGGCCAAGTGCTTTGCTGTCCTGATCAGAGGGGTTTTACACTCCTGGGGTGTTGGTGCCACAGCAGTGCAAGTGACAGAAGTGTTGAATGAGGGGTGGCAGTTTCTGGCAGTGTCCAGGTGGTTCAGTCCCACTCAGAGCATCCCTGAGTGCCTTGGGCTGTGCCTGTGGCACTTTGCTGTTTGAGCGTGTGCACTGAGGTTCTGTTCACGTGTGTGTTCACTCTTGTATGTTCCTACTGCTGTTTGTCCGAGCCTCTGAGCTGCAGCTGAACCCTGCTGTGCTTCCCCTGCAGGCCCAGCTCATCTCTGGAGCCCGTGCCCACCCAAGTGTACTCTCTGATTGGGAGCAGCCCCCTGCGCTCCGCCTCGTCCTCCTCCAACGTGCTGGTCCCGGTGCAGGAGCAGCACCAGCCCATCGTCATCCCCGACACTCCCAGCCCCCCTGTCAGTGTCATCACCATCCGCAGCGACACCGACGAGGAGGAGGACAGCAAGTACAAACCTGCCAGGTGGGGTGTTCCTTTGGGCTGTGCTGGGCTCAGCTCATCAGGGAGAGGGGGAGCGCGGTGTGTGAGCCCTGGGCAGGCTCAGGAGAGCTGCGTAAGACAGAATATTCCCCATCACATCTCTGTGTCGTTGTGCCTGTAGTTAATCCGAGTTTTAATGGACAAGGAGGGAGGGTGTGAGGTCCCAGAGGGAGATCTGTAATCTGGTGGGCAAAACTAGAACGTTTCCCATTTGTATTTTGTCCTTTTTTCTCCCTTGCAGTTTGGGTATGAAGCAGAGATCCAACGTCATCAGCTACGTCACCGTCAACGACTCCCCTGACTCGGACTCGTCCCTGAGCAGCCCCTATGCCCCAGACCCCCTGTCCTCGCTCAGGAGCACTGGGGGGGCCCTGGAGCTGCCCAGCAGAGCTGCTGCTGACAGCTCCAGCTCCCGCACCATCATCGTGCCACCCCTGAAAATGCAGCTCAATGACTGCATCGTAGCCACCCAGGCTTCAGGTGGGTATCTCAGTGTGCTCTCCTGTCCCTGTGACACACTCATCCTCACAGTTCTGGACTTTCCACAGTGGGTCTTTCTCAGCTTTAGGTTTCACAGCTGCTGTTCTGAAAGCCTTGGTCTGTTTTCATAGTCATTGATAGATTTACCTTTCATTTACATTTGGCTGCATTTAGGAAGATCTGTAACCATTCCTGATGGTTTCTTAGTCACATTTGAAATCGTAATTAAAGCAAAGTCTCTGTGACAGAAACAGTCAGTTGTGGCATCTTGCAGGCATCCTGAGCAGCAGCAGCAGCAGCAGTAAGAGCAAGCCAGTGGCCTCAGTGAGCGGGCAGACATCAGGATGCTGCATCACACCCTCGGGGTACCGCTCCCACCGCGTGGTCACCAACGGCGTGCAGCCCCTCAACCTCAGCCAGGTGAGCCCACCTGCCTCTGGGGCTGGCCTGGGGGGGCTTCAGGAATGTCTGAGGCAGGGAAAAAGGCTGGCTTGCAAGAGTTGCAAGTGGTAGTTCTTCAGAGCTGGCTCTGTCCTGGGGTGGTGCAGGGTAGGACACACTCTGTGGGGAGCACAGGGAGGTTTCTCAAGGCACAGGATTTGTTCCTGTACCAGAGGGCAGGAGAAGGAGGTGTGGTTGTCTCCATAGTCTCTCTTTGTGCTCCTTGTCACACCTGACTTACAGCAGGTCTTTCTTGCCACTTAGGAGGGTGACACCAAGGTCCAGCTGTTGAATTAGAGTAACTTTGAAGGCACAGTATGAGGAAATTCTTTAGTTCTTTACCTTTCTCTAGACCTCACAGAGTTCCAGCCAGTAGGTTAAGACTGGACTTTCTCTCTCAAACTAGCATTTGGCACCCGACATCTTTGGATGTTTCAATTCAAAGTCTGGTTTCACTTCATTTTGTGTCAGGATCTCTGGGTCACACTGCAGCAGCCTCTCAGAGGAGAGGGAGTGTTGTCACCCCTGCAATTCACTTCTGGCGTGGGCACCACACAGCTTTTGGGGTGCTAAAACCAGGGCAGCCCTGCAGAGGAGTAGATGTGTGAGGAGTTCTGGGTCAGATCTAGGACCTGCCCTCACTTGTCCAGCTGTGGTACCCCCCGAGTGGCAGTTTGCCCCATTGCAGAGGAAAAGTGTCACCTTTGTCCCCGTGAAAGTGCAGTCACCTCCTCAGATCTGTCACTAGGGAGGATCTGCAGGTGTGTCACGGGGGATGGAGGTGCCCCTTGCTCACCTGAGCACGACCACTAACCTCATTTACTCCCTCCCCTTGCAGAACCAGCAAACCACAGTGCTGGCCTCCCAGGAGCGAAACGGCAACGCTGTCCCACGCCGGCAGCAAGCTTACGTGGCCCCCCTCACATCAACGATTTCTCAGGCTCCCTACACCTTCCAGCACAGCAGCCCAGTGCATCCCCACCTGGCAGCAGCCACGGCCAGTGCCCACCTGCCCAGCCAGCCCCACATGTACACTTATGCCCCCAGCACTGCTGCCACGCTGGGCTCCACCACGTCCATCGCCCACTTGTTCTCCCCTCAGGGCTCGTCGCGCCACACCACCTACGCTGCCCACCCCAGCACCCTGGTGCACCAGGTCCCTGTCAGCGTGGGGCCCAGCCTGCTGACGTCTGCCAACGTCCCCCCAGCCCAGTACCAACACCAGTTCGCTCCCCAGTCCTATATTGGTGCTTCCAGAGGATCTGCTATTTACACTGGATACCCGCTGAGCCCCACCAAGATCAACCAGTACTCCTACTTGTAGTTCCCAGTGAAGCGCTGTCCTGCGAGGGGCCCGAGGGGTCGGAGAGGATTTCAGGTGAACCTTTGCCTGGGAGTGACTGCCTGGTTCGTGTTTCTCCCTGATCTGGTTGTGTGTTGTTCCCAAATGTCTCTGGTGAGTTCAGTCACTAACTGAGCAGCATGCTTTGTTACCAGTACGAGGGTCACTAATTAAGTTTTTAAAATTTTACTTACTTTTTATAGATGCTTTTAAAAAAATTCATGGTCACGTTTATTTAAAATTGTTCTGTTGTGCTAATCAAAAGGGGTGTCAAATCAGTGTCTCAGAAGACAGATCCTGATGTCTTTTTTAACTTGTGTAACTTAAACAAAAAGATGTG
Source organism: Pyrgilauda ruficollis (assembly GCF_017590135.1). NCBI lineage: Eukaryota > Metazoa > Chordata > Aves > Passeriformes > Passeridae > Pyrgilauda > Pyrgilauda ruficollis. The sequence continues at coordinate 1,217,081 of NW_024508102.1, read as the reverse complement.
CAGATTCTATTTTAGCAGCTTGCACAAATCCACGTTGCCACTAAAAATGTGCATGTTTATCTCATTACGTTGCTGGGGCAGTTTTAAAATCAGATTTAATATTTTGACATCTGTTCTGTAATTCACTTTGTCTTTAACAAATTGCTGGTTCTGAAAAGCCATTACATCTCCATGGATGTTTCTGTCAAAGGTATTTTGTTTACTCCTCTGCTTTGTTTAAGGACTGGTAGAGGCAGCTGCCTTATGCCAGCAACACAATACATTCAGGAGTCCTGTAAACCCTGGAGTCTGCTTTGTTTTCTCAAAAATTCTCCATAACCCAGCTGAATTTTTGTTGTGTTCGTTGCAGAATTCTTCTAAGTGGTTCAAACTGTATTCAGGATCTCACTGTGTGACAGAGCTCAGCAGCTCTGTCAGGGTGTTGTTGTTGTTGTCTCCAGTTGAGAGTGAATAATGCAGCATTGCTCTAAAATTTGGTTTCTGCAGCTTATTAGATGCTGGCCCTATAATGGAGCTGGATTCCTTCACAGAAGCACAGGGCTTTGCTTTGTTCTGTTTTTCTTAATATTTTTTGCCTCACGTGATTCATTTAGGAGGGAGATGAATTTGAAATACAATGAAACATCACTGTATTGATGTGTACAGCTTTTTATACTCCTGTGAGCGTATCCTCCTGGATATGTCAGCAGCTACTCTAAAGCGCTCTTAATAAGACTTGTAAACAGTACGTGCATGTAGGAATTGCAAGAAAAAAAAAGAAAAAAAAACAAGACAAAAAAAGAGAAAGAAAAAGAAAAAAGGAAAAAAAAAATCCAGATTTTAAAGTTTATTACTGAATTTAAAACTATTTTAGAAGTTTTGTATTGGTGGTGTTTTAATATTTTACAGAAAATGAAATATGTACATATTGATTAGAAAAATATAACAAGCAAAACTTCCTGCTAACCCCAAATGTTTTGTCTTTGTAATCAAAATGTGTAGTGATTATACTTGAACTCTGTACTTAGTGTTTGTCTAATTCTTAAACGTTCCTGGGGATGGAAGTGTTGTATCCTTTGTATTTAAACCAAAATGAATTGATTCATGTTGGAATGTATGTGATATAATGCAATGGTTAGAGCTCATCACTGTAGCACTGAGAGAGGAGTAGAGCTTCACGAGAGGAAAGGATACCTTGGATTTGTTTTGCACAGGTATGTGTGATGAAGAGTTGTTTGGTGTGTCCCCTTATTGTAGTGCCTTAAATGATGATGTAGTGTGACTAGAGTTTACAGTGAGCTTGCCTTACGAGGGACCAGCAAGCCCCCGTCGAATTGAAGCAATTCACCCACCCAGCTCCCCCAGCCAGAGCAGCAGGATGGTGCAGAGCCCTCTCCCTGTCACCGCTCTCATCCCAGCTCCGTTCTTGTTCCCAGTGAAGCGACGTCCCCTTGAAGCTTTCCCTTGAAATGGCACATGTACTGTTAGTGTCTGTCAGTGCATTTCGGATAAGGTAGTGCTGGGAATGCATTGGAATGTTTTAGTCTAATATTGCAGAAGTGATTAAATACGTGCAATCACTTTTATTAGGTTTAGTGTAGCGTTACCTTCCCCCACAGGAATAGCAGATGTGTCGTGTAAAATATTGCTAGCTTGGTGATAGAATATTTATACCAAAGAGAGCCTGCTGTAAAGCACATAATACCATTAAAAAGTTTTATAATGCTACTGCTAACGTGGAGTTGTTGGGAAGGTCTGTCAGCTGTAGCCCTAGTTAGTGTTCAGAGGAAATACTCACTTTGGATAATCAGTGCAGGTTTTGGACTACACTTTGTTTTCTTGGCTCCCTTGTACTAGGAATTATTTCTCATCTAACGCGTAAAGTATCTTGTCCAAAAGGATGATGCTATAAACTGGTTCGAGCGGTCGCGGTACCGCAGCAATAAGAGGTTTGCTAACCTTGAACCCCAGTTTATGTTCCGTCCCAGTGGGAAGGAGGCCAGTCCTGACCTGGCTGTGGCAAGAAATGCCCAAGCCATTTCTACAAGCCCACCTTCCTGCTGGAAGGAAGCCTGGACTGGCCTGAGGTGGAGGGGCTAGGGAGGGATGGAGGGCTGTGGGCGGTAGCATTAGCCCCCGTTGATGTTCAGTGTGTTTGTAGTCAGAGAACCAACCTTGCTGTGCCACATCGTTGCTGCAAACGATGCTGTTTGTTGCTGTAGGCACTTTGTTGCTTTTTTTGACATTGCTTGTGTTCAGTACTTGCCTTGAGATACCTCTTGGGTACAGAGTTGTGCCTTTCCACCAAAAGGCAAACCAAGCTCCAACTCCCTGTTTCACAAATAGGACTTCATGGAAAACACTTCACTAACAGGAAAAAAGAAAAAAGACCTCTAGCAAAATCTGCTAATAATTTTGAGAACTTGCCCGCTTTCCCTTAAAAACAGCAGCTTGTAATGTCCATTTAGAGGACCTTGTGACACAATTAATCCCAATCAAATGTATTCCCAAAGCACGGTGTCATCTCCTCCGCTGCCCGAGTTCCCAGAAGTGTTGGAACAGGGAGGATGAGATGGAAAGGATGTAGGTAAAACCAAACGTGCTCCATTTGGAACAAGCTGTCAAATAATACCCCAGAACTCCTCTGTGATACACAGCAAACCCCAGGGCCTCCCAGTCTGGCCCCAGTACTTGATGCCCAATTTAGGTGTAATGTGTTCTGCTCTAAGGAGACACATCCCTTCTTCCCTTGCATATCCAGCCTCAAATTGGTTTCAAGAATTGACTCTCCTCATTGTCAGAGCCTGCTACACATTTTTGGAGAGAAGTCTGCTATCTCTGGATAGGAATTGGCATCCTTTAATCTTCTTCACAGCTAGTTTGGGATTCACCTTTGGAATATTTGATAGCCAGCTAGTGGTCCCAGCTAGGTTTGTCTGTGTGATTCTTGAGCTGTTCAATCAGTTTTCTCTTACCTGACCTGTATTTGCAGCTGTGATAGCCCCTGCAGAGGCAACTCCTGAGGCTTTCCTGCTTAGCACCTAATTGATGGGATGCAGTAATTTACCTCTGACTCAGCAATTTCTTTTAGTACATGAAACTAAATTGCTTCTAAATGACAGGATTGGCACAGCCCTGCTTTCTTTTTTTTTTTAATTTTATTTAAACTTCTGAATGGTGCCGCATGTCCACATGGTTGTTTGTTGCTAAACTTTATATAATGTGTGATTTCAGATTCAGCTTGAACTATATCTATCTCACTACATGTAGCAGTACATTATATGTAATGTTAGTATTTCTGCTTGAATCCTTGATATTGCAATGGAATTCCTACTTTATTAAATGTATTTGATATGCTAGTTACTGTGTAAAATTTAACTTTCTTTTATGGTTGTGCTCTTCCTTTTTACAAGCCGCTAGATACAGGTAGTTTCTGACAATTACTGATCTATGTTTGTATTGCTGATGTACTTAGGGGGTATGTAAAAATCATTTTAACAAAAGAAATAGATATTTAAAAATTTAATACTAACTATATGGGAGAAGGGTCCATTGTGAAAACATAGTTTATCTTTGGATTCAATGTTTGTCTTTGGTTTTACAAAGTAGCTTGTATTTTAAGTATTTTCTACATAATATGGTAAAAATGTAGAACAATTGCAATGCATCAATAAAAAGGGTTAATTTTCTGTACTCTATTCATCTGGTCACTTGGTCTGTTAAGGGGAGTGGGAAAGGGTTTTGGGGGTATCCAGAATGAGGAGCTGAGAGGGGTTTGGGGTATCCAGAATGAGGAGCTGAGAGGGGTTTGGGGTATCCAGAATGAGGTGTTGATGGTGCGGGATGCAGATCCAGGGTAGGGGTGCGAGGTGTGGATCCGGGATGTGGATTCAGGATGTGGATCCGGGATGTGGATTCAGGATGTGGATCCGGGATGCAGATTTGGGATGCAGCGGCACTAGGTGGCACACTTGCTCTGCTGCAGCACCGCAGCCCCGGCTCCGATCAGACCCTGCTGGGACCGTCCCTGCCCACGGCCCAGGAGCCCACGGCTGGTGCCCCAAGAACCGCCCGGCTCGGCTGCATCCAGGGCACGGAGCTGCAGTGTCTGTCCATCCATCCATCCCACTGCGGGCCCCCTCCTGCCATGACCTATTCCAGGCCCTCCAGCAGCTCCAGCAGCTTCCCGGTGGGATCCAGGGTCACGTTCACCTGCTCCGAGGGAGCCCGCAGGATCCCGGAGCTGCCGGACACCGTGGAGTGCCTGCCCTCCCGGGGCTGTGGGAGCTGCCCCACACCATCTCTTGGGCCACCTTGGCCAAGCGGTGCCAAGGCCAGCGAGCGGCCGGGCAGCCCCGGCTGAGGGCAGTGACCAACGTGCCATGTCCCACCCCTGGCAGCGATGGCTCTGCCCAGGGGAGCTGTCACTGAGGGCCAGGCAGGAGCTGCTGGGTCAGCAGCCAGAAAATGAAATATGTACATACGGGCTCGGGGCTGTACCCGTGGTGCTGGTACTGCTCTGGCACTGTCCCTGTCCCAGGGGACAAAACCTGCCCTGGCCCTTTCCCTTCCCAGGGGACAAACCCACTGCCCTGGCACTGTCCCTGTCCCCTGGGAACAAACCCACTGCCCTGGCACTGTCCCTGCCCAGGGGACAAACCCACTGCCCTGGCACTGTCCCTGTCCCCTGGGAACAAACCCCTGCCCTGGCACTGTCCCTGCCCAGGGGACAAACCCCTGCACTGGCACTGTCCCTGCCCAGGGGACAAACCCACTTTCTGGCTGATGTCACAGGGGACATGTCACAGGGTCAATGAGATGTGGCTGCTCGCAGCCGTTCCTCATTACCAGGAGTCAGGCAACCCAAGGAAAATACAGCGAATGAGAAGGAAAATGCTTTTATTTGCTTCACTGACAGTGCTGACAGCAGATCTGTGGTGCATCACCTGCCAGCAAATAACTGAGGAGGTGTTTCCCACCCTGCACGCAGCTTGGAGCTGGAACGGGGATTTTCTTCTCTGGGAATGCATTTTGGAAAAACTCAGTTGGTCAGTGCTCCCTGCCAGCCTCAGAGGAAAATAACAAAGTGACACAAATAAGAACTTGGGGCAGGAGGACCAGGAGGCTCTCCCCGAGCCTGGGAGTGACAGTTTTCCCCAGCCTGGCTGCTCTCCGTGTTCCTGACGGAGATTTCAGCTCCGTGGGTGTCCTGGGGAGGTTTCCACAGCTCCAGAGGTTTGGTGGAGCCTGCAGTGCATCCCCTCCCAGCCCTGGCAGGCAGCGGGGCTGCACAGAGGAGCACAGCACTGCAATGAAGGCTGGAGCACCAGGATGGGGGGGACCCCCGGACCCCCCGGGCTGTGGGGTGCTCTCTGGCCAGCCCGTGCTGCTCCTGGCCGTGCTGGGGCTCCTCAGCATTCCTGGGGCTCGCGGTGAGTACGGGGAATGAGAAGGAGCAGGGACACCTGCCTGGATCCCACCTGGCTGCTCCGGGGCTGGGCTGGGGGTGCCACACCTTGGATCTGGGGGTCAGTGCTGTCCCAGAGCCAGCCCTGGCTGGTGCCTTCCCCAGGGGAGCCCTGGGCCATGCCAAGAACCCCCCTGGGGCGGGGAAGGGGCCAGAGAAGGGGCTCCTCACCTGAGGAGGTGTTCTCCTGCCGCAGGTGACTGTGGGCCCCCTCCTGCCATGACCCACTCCAGGCCCTCCATCAGCTTCATTATATCTGAAACGGCCCCGGGGCAGCATCCCTGTCCCTGCTGCTGGCTGGCACCTTCCCCGTCCCCAGGGACAAACCAACTGTGCTGCTCTGTCCCCAGGGGCAAACCCTCTGTGCTGCTCTGTCCCCAGGGGACAAACCCTCTGTGCTGCTCTCACCCCAGGGGACAAACCCTCTGTGCTGCCCTGTCCTTGTCCCCAGGGACAAACCCTCTGTGCTGCCCTGTCCCTGTCTAAGGGACAAACCCTCTGCCCTGCCCTGCTGCCCCTCGCAGTCTCTGGTGGCCGCAGGGGCTGGCAGAGGGCTCAGTCAGGGGTGGGCTGGGGGCTCCAGTGTCCCCCCAGCCCGTGCATGTTCTCCCCATGTCCTGCTGGCCCCTCCCCGGGCTCCTAACCCCCTCCATGCCCGCTCTGGAGCCTGCAGCAGGTTGGCAGTCTGGAAAGGAGCCCCAGTTCTCCTGCCACCAGCACCAGGAGCTCTCCAGGAGCATCCCCACGGTCCCGGGGAGAATTTGGGCAGCTGCTGGTGGGCAGCTCTGTCAGGCTGCCTCTCCTTGGCTGCCAGGGAGCTGCGCTGTCCCAACCAGGCTGAGGTTTGCCGCCCTGTCCAAGGAGGATGAGAGGAGGAATTTCTTCCCTGTTGGCACCAACGTGAGCTACGTCTGCCGGCCCGGCTACGAGAACTCCTCGGAGAGTTCCCCCTCCAGCACCTGCCTCGAGACCCTGACGTGGTCACAGCCTGCTGAGCTGTGCACCAGTGAGTATTTCTGCTGCCCCCACACCCCCAAAAAAAGCAGCCCTGGCTGCTCCCAACGTGCATCCCAAAACGCAGCCTGGTCATCATCTCCCAACAGCTCCATTAACAGGAAATTGGGGATATTCCTTGTCATTCCTATTTAAGACTGAACAGCAGAAGTATCACTGATGTTCTTTTTGGGTTTTTTTCTGCTGGCATAAAGAGGTCTGGCTTGATTTTCATGCTAGGGAATGCTTGGTTGGACTCGGTGATCTCAGAGGCCTTTTCCAACCTTTTTGTGGTCCTAAAGAAGTTTTCACTGGGACATGGCACAAGCAGGGCACAAATCCCAGTTTGCTGTTCTAGCACTGAACTTCAAGACGAAGGCAAAGCATTCCCTTGGTGGCACTCATGGAATATTGAGGCTGGTGATGGGACAGGAATATTTTTTCACAGTCGAGTGCCTTGTTCCTAACCCACTGAATGGAAACCCCTCTGTGGGGGTGGGGAGCATTTTGGGATCCCCACCTCGCCCTACAGCTGAGTCTGGCTCCTGCCAGCCTGGCTGTGATGCCCATGGAGTAAAATGCTCTGGAACCTGTGGGAATTCCCCCCAAGCCTGTGCCTGTGTCTCATTCAGCCTTTTTTGTGTCCCCAGGGAGGTCCTGTGGCACCCCAGGGGCGCTGCCCGGGGGGAGGATGGGGCCCCTCAGGGACCTGCAGCTGGGAGCACGAGTGGAAGTGTCCTGTGAGGATGGGTGAGTGCTGGGACACAGCTCCAGAGTGGCAGTGTCCTGTGAGGATGGGTGAGTGCTGGGACAGCTCCAGAGTGGAAGTGTCCTGTGAGGATGGGTGAGTGCTGGGACACAGCTCCAGAGTGGCACTCGGCCGCAGGGAGGGCACCAGGGGGGATTCAGGGCCACCTTTTCCTCCAGGTGCCACCCAGAGGAGCTCTGAGTGTCCACCCCAACAGGAGCAGCTGGTTGTGTTTGCAGTTGATAACTGCAGACTTCAATACAATTGATTTGAAATATTTTGGCTTAAGGCAGTTGAGATATATTGAAAAAAAAAAAAAAGGGTTACATTGGGATGTTTAAAATCCATTAAAGTTCAGCTGGAAAAGTGCAGTGAAACACAATTTCCACAGTCAGGAGCTGACTCATGGCTGCTGTCTGCTTTCAATCAGGGCCCAAATTCAGTGGACAGGCCCAAAATTCTAATTTCTTGCCACTCCAGCCAGCGTTCCTCCTCCCAGCAGGAAGCAGCTGGCATCCTCTGGCTGGTGCTGCCCAGCTCCAGGGGCAGCAGAGGGGTTGTGTCTCTCCCTTGGGATGCAATTGAAGGGAATGAGAGCGTGTCCCACCCTGCTGGGGCTGAGCTCAACTCTGGAAATGCACTTCAGGGCGGAGGGAGGATGCTGCTCGTCTTAGATCAGACGTTATCCATCCTGGCCAGATGCTGAGGGTTTCTGCACAGGAGGGTGATTCAGAATGGGGAAGGTGTCAGCTGTCCCTGAGCTTCCACAAACCAGAGCAGGAACCACTTTAATTAACGTGGATCAATCCCTGCTGCCCCTCACTGTCCTGGAGTGAATGGGGGATTTATCTGAATCCCAGACTGGATTGGGTGGGAACAGACCTTAAAACTCATCCAGTGCCACCCCTGCCACGGCAGGGACAGCTTCCACTGTCCCAGGTGTCACCCCTGAGGTGACAGCAGCGTGGGAAAGGCCCTGGGTGGGGACAGGGTCAACCCCAGCACTGCTCTGGGCCAGGAGCAGGCAGGGATGGAGCCCCTGATTCAGCAAATCCGTGTGGGAACCCAGCCCTCAGCTCAGCCCTGTCTGGCATTCCCAGAGAATTCTGCCAGCCTCAGCTCCAAATTCTCCCTTCCCTGCCATGGAAAATGCAGAGTCAGAGCAGAGAACCTCCAAAAATAGATGAACACAGATGCTGGCAGGAGTTCTGCTCCCCAGCAGTGTCAGCATCGCTGCCTCTCCTGCACTCCTGATCATGTGCTGGACGAGGGTGGGAAGTGCTCCCCGCTTTTGGATGGTTACTCTGATTTTCCCTCGTGTATTTTAGGTACAAATTAGTCGGGAATAATTTCATCTGGTGCCAGCTGAAAGGAAACGACGTTGAATGGAGCAAACTTCCCACTTGTGAATGTGAGATTCATCCTAAATTGTGAGATTGAACCTTTTTACTTCGCTCCAGCAGATCCTGCATCCCGACGCCCGGTCCAAAGCTCTCTTGGGATTGTTTTTGTTGATACTCTGTGGCTGATCTGTCCCCAAAAGCACAGCTGAGAAATGCCCATTCTGCTGCTATTTCAGCAGCTTTGTTCCCACAAAATCAGCATTTTTGCCGTGACTGAAGGCGATGGGCTGAGATTTCCAGGAACCCTGAGCACAGCAAGGTGCTGTTTATTCATTGTGGCAAATAAAGATAGGGAGAAGAGAGGGAGAGGGAGAAAATCCTGGGGTGAGATTTCCAGGAATCCTGAGCGTGGCAAGCTGCTGTTTATTCATTGTGGCAAATAAAAAGAGGGAGAGGGAGAGGAGAAACACTTGGGGAACAAAGCAGAGAGAAGAACTGGGGCAGGCAGCAGAGCTTTACCCACCTGGTGCTGGTCACCCACTGCACTGTCCAAAGTTCATCCTCAAGAACCTCGGGCAGACTCAAACTTTTGGGATTTTTTATTAAAACCAAAGCTTTAGCAAACACATTGTCCTTCTCTCCTGCAGTAATTACCTGCTCTCCACCTCCTCCAATCAGCCACGGGAGACACGATGGGGAAGGCATTGAGATTTTTGCTTTTAACTCCACGGTGACCTACAGCTGTGAGCCCAACTTCCAGCTGGAGGGGAATGGGAGCATCCGGTGTGGGAGCAGGGACAAAAGCAGCGGGGTCTGGAGTGGAGCCATGCCCCAGTGCAAAGGTGGCTTCATCCCATTCAGGGGCTGAAATTACTTATTATTTATTACTTATTATGTATTATTTATTTATTATGCAATATTTATTATTTATTATTTATTATTTATAGCTTATTATTTAGTATTAATTACTTATTATTTATTATTATTAATGATTAATCTTTTATTATCTATTATATATTATACATTATATATAACTTAATTTCTATTATTTATATTTTATTATTTATTAATTACTATATTATTATTAATAATTATTAATTAGGATTTAATTATATTTTTAACTGTTTTTATTCTTCATTATTAATTAATGATAGATTATTATTAATTATTTAGTATTTATTGTATAATATTTATTATTTTGCATTTCATGTATAATATTCATTATTTTGTATTCCATGTTATTTAGTATTATTTAGTATTTAGTATTACTCAGTATTTAGTGTTTATTAATTAGTATTTATTACTTTGTATTTAGTGTTTATTACTCTGTATTTAGTATTAGTTTTTTATTCAGGGTGAGCCACCTTAAAATATCGTGGGTATGAAGTGCAGGAGGGGTTAAACGTAAGGAAATTTTAAAGGAAATTTTGAAGGGGAAAATTTTAAAGGAAATGGTAAGGAAATTTTAAAGGGGAAAATTTTAAAGGAAGTGGTAAGGAAATTTTAAAGGGGAAAATTTTAAAGGAAATGGTAAGGAAATTTTAAAGGGGAAAAGGCACTGCTGGAGCAAGGGCTGGGAGGGCTCTGAAGGAAGGAGGAGTGCTCTGGGCAATGCTCCCTCTGTGTCCCCAGAGAAAAGCTCAGCTGTCAGCCTTGGAGCAAAGGACGCGGAGGGGAGAGCTCCTCCCAAAAGTGAGTTGAAATCACTCGACGTCCAATCAAGCCCCATTTATTACCCCCTTCATCACATTTCTAGGAAAGGCCACCCGGCGAATTTCACCCCGTGAATTCCATCTCCTCAGGTCCCCAGGCAAAGGGAGCCCAGCCCTCTGAGAAGGGTCTCGCGTGGGAGAGGAAGCTCAGCCTCTACAAAAAGTCTCTCCAAAACAGCATCTCCCCCTCCCAACCCTCTTTCTTCAGGAAACCAGGTCAGTCCTGGAGGGACAACGGCATCGTGGCACCTCCTGGTCACTCCCATCCCTAAAACCTGGAATTTTCATTTTTTTCTCCCATATTTCTCTTCAGTGAGCAGGAACTGGGCTGCCTCAGAGGTCAGATTTGTTCTACCGTTGTACAAATCCCCAAAATCCTATTCTGGGTCCAGCAAAGGATCCGTGTGTCCTCCGAAGTACCTGGGGATCCTTCCCCCACCTGGCTGCTTTCAGAAGTTAAAACAGCCCAAATTTCCATCATTTTGTGGAAGTGAGTGGGTTTTTTGTCCTGTTCTTTTCTTCTGTAAGTTTTCTCTGTATAATTTATATTTTTTTGCTGGTTGGGCATCTGATTCACAGCTCAGCTTTGACTGCACTGACCTTCAATTCTCATAAAAAGCTTTGCTTTCTCTGGAATACATTTTAATTTATTGAATATTTCCTTGCCCTCACCTTATTACAGATTTATTTTTTTTTTAAAACTAATTTTTTGGGCATTTTGAAGAGCAAAAGAGAACTTTGTAGCCCTGAGAGTGCCAGGGCTCCGAGGTGCTGATGCCAGCCTTGTTCCCCACAGGGACGTCGTGCACAGCCAGGAGAAGCTGGACGTGGTGGAAGTTCTGGTCCTCCAAATTCCCCACCCGCTGCAGAGGATAATTTTTACCCAGGAAAAGGAGGAGTTTTGGCTTTGTGGGAAGTGTTTGTGTCACTGTGAGTGGGGAAGACACAACAGCCACTGGAGGATCTCAGCACCCAGCTGGGGGATGCTGAAAAGGGTTCCTCTGGCGTCGGGGTCCAGCTGAGTTTGCCCATCCCTGAGTTTTGTCTTTTGGGTCAAAACCAGAAAATCTTTTACCGTTCCTGACCTGTTCCAAAAGTGCCCCATGCAATGGTCACACTTTTTTTTTTTCACCTTGCTTTAAGATAAAGGATGACCTAAATCAGGTCTGTCCCACCTATAAAATGTAATTTTTAAATGATGATGTTTTAGCATTCCAAGAAATCCATGGAAAATTATTCCCAAAAGCATTGGCTGATTTCCATATTTGCTTCTCCCACCCGAGTTTTCCTCTCGGTGACTGCCTCCCAGCATCCCGATCCAGCTGTGATCCCTGCTGATCCCAGCAGGGTTTTGCCTCCCCGCATCCCGATCCAGCTGTGATCCCGGCTGATCCCAGCAGGGTTTTGCCTCCCCGCATCCCGATCCAGCTGTGATCCCGGCTGATCCCAGCAGGGTTTTGCCTCCCAGCATCCCGATCCAGCTGTGATTCCCGCTGATCCCAGCAGGGTTTTGCCTCCCCGCATCCCGATCCAGCTGTGATTCCCGCTGATCCCAGCAGGGTTCCAGAGGCTGGGAACCCCCGGAGTTCTGCAGAGCTCCCCCGGAGCCGGGCCGTGTCCCGCCCAGCCTGACGCGGTGTTTCCAGAGCCGCAGCTTTTCTGCTCGCTGGCAACACCACAACAAACCCCAAACACAGCCCAGCCGCCCTGGGCAGATCAGGTCTGTCCCACCTATAAAATGTAATTTTTAAATGATGATGTTTTAGCATTCCAAGAAATCCATGGAAAATTATTCCCAAAAGCATTGGCTGATTTCCATATTTGCTTCTCCCACCCGAGTTTTCCTCTCGGTGACTGCCTCCCAGCATCCCGATCCAGCTGTGATTCCCGCTGATCCCAGCAGGGTTCCAGAGGCTGGGAACCCCCGGAGTTCTGCAGAGCTCCCCCGGAGCCGGGCCGTGTCCCGCCCAGCCTGACGCGGTGTTTCCAGAGCCGCAGCTTTTCTGCTCGCTGGCAACACCACAACAAACCCCAAACACAGCCCAGCCGCCCTGGGCAGGGAGCTGCTCCCTCATCCTCCCAGGAATTCCCGGCTGCAGCTGATCCAGCTGTGGATCCAGCTGCCAGCAGGGAAAAGCAAAGCGAGGACCTCCCTGTCCCGCAGAGTTTTAGCTCATTTCTTTTAGGAAACCATGGTACTTGGGATATTGCACCGTTTAATCTTTATATCTTGGGTGGTTTAAGCCCTTTCTTCAGCAAAAGCTTCTTCTTGTATCAGCCCGAAGTTCCTTGCAGTTTTTATTTCTACCACAGGAAGATAAAGCCACACGAGGGCCGGGCATCTCTGATCTCGTAACGTAAAGGAGCCACTTCTCCTTTCCAGAGGGAGGGAGCAGCTCAGTCCTGCTGTGAGCACATCAACCAGGCACAGACACTGAAATACAGCTCCTAAATATCCTCCCCAGGGTTGCCACCCTGCAGCAGAGGGACTGGAAATGTCATGAGTGTTCTTTAGGCTGCCTACCCCAATCTTGTCCTGTAAACACCTAAAACTCCCAAAGCCTTTCTGGGTTTTTATTTCTATTTAGTAATAAATGGTAATTGTTTATAAAGGGCATTCTGTGAGTTCAACTCCCTGCTGGTTTTTTTGGTCATATTTTATTCTCTTTTTCAAGAAGGAATCAGCTTTAAGGTATATCCTGGCAATGATCAGATTCGATATTCTGTCAGTTCTTTATCACTCTGAACATTTATTTTCTAAATGCCACCCATGGCAAGTCAAACTTGGTTGCATATTCTAAAAAAGTAGTAAAGGAGGAAAGCAGAAATGTGTTTCTGGAAAGCGGTCTGGGAAAGGCAGCTGGAGTTACACCTCCCGTAATCCTGTTCAGCCACCCTGGGACTGAAACCTGCAGCCCCTGACTGAGGCTCAGCCCAGGCAGATCCAGGCTCAGCTCAGGCAGACCCAGGCCCAGCTCAGGCAGACCCAGGCTCAGCCCAGGCAGATCCAGGCTCAGCCCAGGCAGACCCAGGCTCAGCTCAGGCAGATGCCGGGCTCAGCCCAGCAGGTTTTGGAGCTCAGGCTGAATTCCTGCGGCAATCCCGGGCAGCTCCAGCGCTGGTTTTGCTGCCGGCTTTTGCCACCCCCCGTGCGTGCCCCCGCAGCTGCCCGGGCTGATCCCTGCGCTGCGGGGACGGCTGGCAGGGCCAGATAAAGCAGGTGGCCCTCGGTGGCCGGGCAGGGACAGCGCTGCTATCGTGGGGCTCAGCCACGGCCCGGGAGGAACTCCCGAGGCTCCTGCGGCAAAACGGGGCAAAACGGGGCAAAAAAGGGCAAAACGGGGCAGCGAATGCAGGTGCAGAGGGCAGAGCTGAGCCCGGGCGGGGGCACAGATCTCTCCTGTTCTCTCCTCAAGCAGAAAACAGCCTGTTTTCTGGGGTTTTCTGGGGTTTTCTGGGGTTTTCTGGGGTTTTCTGGGGTTCAGCCTGCGAGCAAGGGCATTTCACCGAGCTGGAGCTGCAGCTCTCGGTTCAGTGAGTGCAGCCACTCCCTGCTGGGGCTCAGCTTCGAGCGGAGCCTTTGCCAAATACTTTTCAGCATCTTCCTGCCCCGTGCCAAGGTCACTGCCCTAAGCTAATACAGGAGAATTCCCCAGAATTTAAAGGTGGTTCGTTTTATTTCCTGTTAACAGATTCCTCTTGCCTTCTGCAGCCACCATCCCCATTCAGGGCAGTGAGCTGTAAAAACGCAGCCAAGGTCTCTCCGTGGAATTTGTCATTGTGTTTACAGGGAAATGTTTTATAGGAACACGTTATCCAAGGTGCTGGATTCCTTCCCTTAGGAAACCACCTCTGTGTCTCATCGCAAATGCCTTTGTTACATCCGATTGGAACTTAAGCTGGATAGGAAAGGAAAATAAAGTGTAAATTTAAAAAAAAGTAAATAAAAGAGGTAAGCTGGTAAGTTCGAGCAGTGGAAACATCGCTGTTTCCTGGATAACAAAGGAAAACAGGAAGGTGCAGGTCGGCTGCTGCCTGCCCTCTCCTCGGACTGGGAGGACATATTCCCCTTCCTGCCCTTTTTGGTTTGGGTGTTTTCTTTTCGTTTGGGACTTGGCAGCTTTGGAGGGAGGGGGGATTTTCCTGGCAGGTGCAGAGTAAGGCAGAGAAGCAGAGGCAGCGGGTTCCCTGGAAGCTGCTCCTTGGGATGCCAGGCGTGCCTGGCACCGCGCACCCCGCGCGTTCCACACCCAGCCCCGCTCCCCACCGCGCTCCCGGCTTTCGTCAGAGCCTTCCCGGAGCTGAGCTGAGCTCAGCTGAGCTGGGCTGGCCGGGAGGGACGGGTGGCGGCTCCGCGGAGCTCGGAGCAGCCCCGCGGGAGCGGCTCCGCTGCCCGGGCAGTGCCGGGGGACCCGCGATGGGCTCCGGCCGCCGCTGCTCGCTCCTGCTGCTGCCGCTGCTGCTGCTGCTGCTGCTGCCCGCGGCGTGGGGTGAGCCCCTGCAGGGGAGGGGGCTGCGGGGAGCCGGGCACTCCGGGCTGGGAGCTCCGTGCGTGCGGGAGCGCTCTCCGCGTCCGCGCGTGTGCGAGTGTAGGACCCGTGGGTTATCCATGGGAGTGTGGGGTATCCATGGGAATGTGGGGTATCCATGGCAGTGTGGGGTATCCGTGGGAATGTGGGGTATCCATGGCAGAGTGGGTTATCCGTGGGAATGTGGGGTATCCATGGCAGAGTGGGTTATCCGTGGGAATGTGGGGTATCCATGGGAGTGTGGGTTATCCGTGGGAATGTGGGTTATCCATGGGAGTGTGGGTTATCCATGGCAGTGTCAGTTATCCACGGGAATGTGGGTTATCCATGGGAGTGTGGGTTATCCATGGCAGTGTGGGGTATCCATGGCAGTGTGGGTTATCCATGGGAATGTGTGGTCCATGTCTTATCCATGTGAATGTGATTCGTGTGTGTGTGTTCCCTGTGTGTGTTCCCTGTACACGTGCTCCATGTGCTCCGTGTGTGTTTTCTGTGTGCTCTGTGTGTTATGTGTGTCAGTGTGTGTTATCCATGTGCATGTGCTCCCTGTGTGTTTGTGCTCCTTGTGTGCTTTGTGGCTGTGTGTGTGCTCTGACTGTGTTCTCTGTGTGTGTGCACCCCGTATCCCTGTCCCTGAGTGTGCTCCCTGTACCCCCCTTTCCCACCGGCTCTGTGTGTGCCCCCCGCCCTGCCCGGGGTACAAAAGCAGCAGAAGGAGCCGCGCTAAATCCCCGTTTATTTCCCCACAGGGGACTGCGGGCCGCTGCCAAATATCAGCCACGCCGAGCCGCGGGGGGACACCAAACACCAGCAGAGCTTCAGTGTGGGCTCCACAGTGACCTTCGGCTGCGTCCCGGGTTACACCAAGCTCCCTTTTCTCTCCGACACCATCCGCTGCCTGCCGAACTCCCGCTGGTCCAGCCTGCCCGAGTTCTGCGGCCGTGAGTGTTTCCCTTTCTCTGACACAAGGAGGGCGCGGGCTGCTTGTGGGAACACCCACAGCTTTGGCAATCGCTGCCTCAGGGCTTTCCTCATCACACAGGATGAAGTGGTCTGGCCACTTCTCTTGCTGCCCCTTTTTCCTACACTCCACCGAGTGGTTGGAGCCACTTGTGTGGCACTTGTGCGCTAATGAAAATAGAGGAACAGCTTGGGAAGCACATGGGAAAGGGGAAGGAATGCGGGGGCAGAGCACTGAGTGACCAAAGGGTTAATCAGGCTGGGAGGTTTGGCTCTGGGCATTTGGAAACTTCTCCAGTGAGAACTGGCTGCACTTCCCCACCTCAGACAACTCCCTGGTGGAAGTGGCCAGGGAGGAGGGCACTGCTTGGGATCCATGTTCTTAGTGAAGCTCACTCGGATTTCTGTTTACAAAATGTTATTTTTGCTCTGTAACCCGACATTTGGGTGTCTCTGTGGTGGCCAGGCAGCTGTCCCAGACCCAGATCTGTGTCATTTGCTGCGATATCACCAGAAGACAAAATGCAGAATTTTTACGCCGTTAACACCACGGTGAGGTACATTTGTCGCCAAGGTTTTGAAAACACCACAGCCCAGCCCCCCACCAGCACCTGTTTGGACAACTTAACGTGGACAGAAGTTCCTAAACTGTGTCAGAGTGAGTGTCCCCCTGTCATTTCATTTTCCCCAACCCTGTGTTCCAAGTGCCACACATGTATTTTAAAATTGCTCTTTTCTAATCACATTTAACATGAAATACCATTAACTGCCTGATTTGACATTGCCATACTGCCATGAAAACTAAGCTTTGTGGGGTTTTCCCCAGCCTCATGGTGTCCTAAGGACAATCTTACCCTTTTTTAGAGAAATCCTGTGGTGTTCCAGCCAATCCAGAACACGGCCAAGTTATCCTAAAAGAACACCAGCTGGGTGCAACAGCCAGAGTGGTTTGTGACCGTGGGTGAGTGTGAAGCCACTGCCCTCTGCATCCCAGTTGCCTGGCCAGAGTCAGTGGGGTGTGAATGGGACATGGGGCCCTGCCCGTGCAGAGTCCTCAGCACCTCTGTGGTGGCACATTCTTGGTTGGTGGCAACCAGCTGATTTTGGGATGTGCCTTTTGCCCCCGCAGGTACAGATTAAAGGGAGCATCACCTTCCATCAGTTGCCTCCTACAGGGAGACAAAGCTGTCTGGAGTCCTCTTCCAGCTTGCCAGGGTGAGTGAAGTTGTCCAGTGCTTGACTGGAAAAATCAAATGTTCCAACTCAGAAATGCTGAATTTTTGCTTTACTTCGCTAAGGTTTACTTTGTCAGCATCTCTGCAAGGGGACAGCTGCTGTCACAAGCAGGGAGTCCCCAGGAGCATCCCTGGCTCCTGTGACGGCCTGACAGGAGCAATGTCTGTTGAGAAGAGCACCCCAGGGGTCACCTCCTGACTTCTTCCATTTCTCCCCCAGTGATTTCCTGTCCCCCTCCTCCAGCCATCCCCCGCGGGCAGCACAGCGGGAACAGCTCGGGGGACTTCGTGCTGGGCTCTGTCACAACCTACACGTGCGAGCCGGGGCTGGAGCTGGTGGGAGAGGACACGCTGCGCTGCACCGGGGACACGGGGGACAGCGGCGACAGCGGCACCTGGAGCGGGACCCCGCCCGCCTGCCGCGGTGAGAGCCTTCCCCTGCTCACAGCCGCCCCTTCCCCGCAGTTTGCTCCTGCTGGGCTGCAAATTGCTGCTGATTCCACCCTGCCTGCACAGGCACTTTGTTTGCAAGGTGCCAGGCTCTGCTGAGCAGCACCAGGAGCAGAACCAGACCTGGATTTATGTTTTCCCTTCGAGAGGAACAGGCAGAAATGTAATGGTCAGTGTGGGGAATTATCAGTGACTGCAAAGCTGCTGGAGGGAACTTAGAAAGGATTTATTTATCAACAACACCCAGGCAATAAAGCCGAGTGGAACAGCAGAATCCCCTCTGTCCTTAAGGCCTGGGGGGGCACAAGAGGTCCCTGTCACAGCCTGAGATGCACAAGTCACCTGCCCATGTGATTTTTACTCTTCTCTGAACTATTTGATATATTTTGTACAAGCTGAGCACCATATAAAATCACATTTTGAGTGCTCTTCCTTTGTCTCTCCCCAGTTAAAACCACAGCAGAGACAAACCAAACCAAACCCTCAGAAGAGAATCCTTACTGGCTGGGTAAGAGCTCCATTGCTTACAAGTCCTGTTAATTGCTGTAATTGCACCACATTTTGGCTTTCATATCTTTAACATCTCTTTCATTATTTTCCTCCCCAGCAAGCATCCTCATTCCCAGTTGCATTGGTAAGTAGCTTAAAATTGAAAATATATTTTCCTACCCCAAAGCTGTTTGCTGTTAAATACCTGGAGTCAGTGGTTGATTTCACTCTCCCTTTCCCTTCTTTGTCAGTTCCTCCAGTAGCCCTTGGAATTCTAGCTGGGATCATCATGAGACGGAAAGAGAATGAAAAGCAGTAAGCTGCCCCTCAAAAATCAGAACTTTCCCTGGGGATAAGTGGATTTTTCCTTTCAAGCCCCATACCTTCAGTATATTTGCATGGTTAGCATGATTTTTCCATGTTGTGAAGCTTCTTTTTATTCTACAATTTCCCCCCTTTCTGTCTCTCCAGCTCTTATAATGTGAATTTACAAAAGCAGGAGATGAAGGGAAGGGATGCAGCGATGCATCCAGAGGTTACAGATGAGAAGAAGCACCCCAAGCCCTGGAATTCCTATTTTTGGTAGGTTTGCTTGTTCACCTGCCCAAAAACTTGTGCCAGACTTCTGACTATAGCCAGGGGTCTCACTGCTGCTCAGCTCACCTGTGCAGAAGATCTTTGAGCAGTTTTTGATTTCAAACACCACGATGAGCACCTTGCTGTCCAAAGGGGGCTTCGGGAGGGTCTGGGCTTTGCTGGCTGCTCTCTGGGTGGATTTCCCCCGTCTCTCTCACCCACAGCCACACAGGGAACTGCCACGTGTGTCCCAGCTGTGAGGAGCAGCTCCACAGTGACCTGGCCCCTCTCTCAGAGCCCCCACACCGCGGCTGTGCCACCTGCCAGGACTGGCTGAGCTCCCAAAAACCCCGCAGCTACTCCGTCCCCAGCATCGGTGCTGGGGACAGCCAGAGCCCAGCAGGGACCAGGTACAGATCCAGCAGGGGCTTGCTCTGCTCCCCTGGTGAGGAGGAGGCAGAACAAGGGGAAAGGGGGAGGAAGCATCTCTATGGGGATAAAGTGAGTTTTGCAGCTGGGATTCGTGTGGTTCCTGTATCAGCAGGAGCAAGAGTTTGATGTTTAGGGAGCAGTGGCTGTGTTGGCAGCAGGTGTTTTTGGGAAGCCACACACTCAGGTTGTCTTCTCTCTCTCTCTCTGTGTTCAGCTCTCCTGCCAAAGCTGTGGATGTGCTGAGGGCAGATGGCACAGGAGAAGCTGCTCCGTGGTGGAGTGAGGCAGAGCAGCCCATGGACCACCAAAGGTCAGTCTTCCACCTAAAAATACCTAAAAATACCCAGGTGCCACGGTGGGCATGGACAAAAATCAGCGAATTTCAGAACAGAGTAGAAATGTGTTTATCAGAGAATCCCAGAATGGGTTGGGTTGGAACCCAACCTTAAAGCTCATCTCATCCCACCCCCACACCTCCCACTATCCCAGGCTTTTCCAAGCCCCAGAGCCACGCTCTGGAAGGCCCATCCCTGCCCTCAGTGCCCACCCTCAATGGTTCTTCTCCACAGTGACCACATCTGTCCCGTCTGTGAGAGCTGGCTCCGTGCCCACGCTGGTGACAGCAGTGCTGTGACACCGGGGGAGTGGCGGGACAAGGGGTGAGTGTGGCCAGGGCAGGCAGCTCCTCTCAGCACTGCAGCGTGTGCCCAGCGCCCTCCAAGCTGAGAGCTCACTGCTTAACTCAGAATAAAAGCGGCTGGCAGCGTGTGAGGGTTGGCTGCTCCTGTTGTGCCAGGGTGAAGTGTGGTGCCTCTCCACAAGAGAGATGTGGAACTGGGTCAGGTTCACTCAGATGATGCTTGTGGGGTTTTCCTGGGTGTCTCTGGAGCAGCCTGTGCTCCCAGCTGTGCCCACCTGGCTCGGCCTCGTGTTCTTTGGGGCTCTGCTTTTGGTGGAGCAGCAAAGAGCCCAGGTGAGACCCTGCAGTGGGAGCCTCTTGTCAGCCACTGCCCAGGGCTTGTCACACCTGTGGGTGTGGTTCCTTTGCTTGTGGCAGGGTAAGGTTTTGGGCCAGAGAAGTGATGAGGTGAAGCCGTTTGCTCAGTTTATTTATTTATTTCTGACACTCATCCATGTGAGCCTGGTGCTCTCTCAGGCTGACAAAGCTTCCTTAACAGAATCACCCTTGACAGAGGCAAATTCACATGAAAAACCAGATAAACATGGTTGGGCATGTGCATCTGCTTGCTTTGGCTTTGGGAAGTGTGAACTCCTTGCTGCTGCATTTGCTCCGGGGTTTTTCCATTTATTCCTGTGAGTGCCTGTTCCACCGGCTGGGAGCTGCAGTTGTGGGGGAGCTGCAGCTCTGCGTTCTTGAATCACTGCCTGTTGGAGTTTAAAAAGGGAAATTGTGAAGGAAAGCAGTTTTTGTAGGTGCAGGGTGGTTTGGAGAGGGGCAGGCGCTGTCACGACCCCGCTGGGACTCACCTCACCTCTGTCCCCACAGCCCCCAGGGCCCCGTCTGCCCCCCCTGCACGGACAGACAGCTCCTGTCCCTTGTCCAGGGGGACACAGCCAGCAGCCCCGTGTGTCCCCTGGCCGGCGAGGGGACCCCAGCCCACCTGGTCCCTCTGCACAGCCCCGGCTGCCACCTCTGCCCCGTGTGCTCGGTGCCCACCCACGCTCACCTGTGCCAGCCCCAGCGCCTGGCACCTGATGGTAGGAACTGCACGGGGCACCCCAAAAAACACCCCGGGGTCCCTGGGGAGGGGCACAGGGCTCAGACTCCCCCTGATTCCTGCTTGTTTCCCGTGGCAGGATAAATCCAGGAGCTGAGGAGGGAGTTCAGCACCGATCCCAGGCAGGGATTCAGCTCTCAGTGCAATAAAGGGACCTCAAATCAAGGCTCTGACTCCACCTGAGCTGGCAAAGAAGCAGAAAAACCAAACACACTTCAAACCCACCTCTGTGTTGGTTTAATGCCCACTTTTTTTGTTTATTTTTGTATGAACAAGTATTTTTGCAGCTCTTAAAGCAAGACTTAAAAAAGACAGTAAACGTTTCTTTGCTCTAGGAAAATAATTTCCTCTTTGCACAATCTTACAAGATTTATTTGTATTTCTTAAACGACTTCTTTTTAACTGAGGTTCTTTTCCTAGTGTGCAGACAAAAGGGCAAAATTTACAGTATTTATAGTAAAACTGTTTTGTAAATAAAATGAAGATAAAATAAAATAAAATAAAATAACTGGTGTCCTGGCTCTGGGGTTTATTTCATATTTACTAATCAAGCCTTCCTTTGAGTGGCTCAAACGATTTTGCAGTCTCATTCTTTGCTGGATGTAATCAAGTTCATTAATTGCTTCTGCTCAATTAATTGCTGTTGTTGCACTGGTGTCCAGTGCCTGAGCTTTCCTGGGAATTGTGAGGAGGGAGGTGGGGCAGTGCTCTGCCTTTCCCTCCTGACAGAGTGACTGCCAGGAAACCCTGGCACTGCTCTGTGGGACTGGAGTGCTTTGGAAGCCACCTGGAATGCTGCTCAGAACTTCTGGAATACTGGAATTCCACCTGGAATGCTGCTCAGAACTTCTGGAATGCTGTTCAGAACTTCTGCTCAGAACTTCTGCTCAGAACTTCTGGAATGCTGCTCAGAACTTCTGGAATACTGCTCAGAACTTCTGCTCAGAACTTCTGGAATGCTGCTCAGAACTTCTGGAATACTGCTCAGAACTTCTGCTCAGAACTTCTGGAATGCTGCTCAAATCTTCCGCTCAGAACTTCTGGAATACTGCTCAGAACTTCTGCTCAGAACTTCTGGAATGCTCCTCAGAACTTCTGGAATATTGCTCAGAACTTCTGCTCAGAACTTCTGGAATGCTGCTCAGAACTCAAGGGCAGCTCTTCCCGGGTGATGCCACGGCGATGCCAAAGACCTTTGTCCTGGGAGCAGGACACCAACCCCACAGCTTTTGGGCACTTTGTTTCATCCTGCGTGCCCTGAGCGGCCGTGCTGAGGATGTGTATGAGCGTGGAGAGAGCTGAGGGAGGGACCACGTGGCAAAATGCCCAGGATTTCTCTGGCTGATGGCAAGGCTGGTGTCCTTTCCTGGCTGTCACTCAGCCTGGCTAAAGATCACTGGACAAGCTGCCATAAAATGGAGCTAAGATTGGAAGGTTTCCTGTTTAGAAGGGCAACACCACTGTGGTGGAATTTTGACTGCCTAAGCCTGAGATGCTCAGACTTTTAGCTGCTGGTAAAGCAAAATGTTGAGGTTTGGGGTTTTGTCTGCTGCAGAGGTAAATCACCCATCTGGGAGCTTCTCATGATGCACACTGGGAACAGGAACTGTCCAAAATGTGTCTACTACAGACCTTTGGTTTCTCATTTTCCCCTGCTAGCAGGAACATGCCTTTCATAAGAAGGAAACCCACAAATAACCATTTCCATCCACACTTCAGCCTTGTTCCAGACAGACCCCCAAGTTCTCTGTCCCCAGCAGGGCACTGTCCTGCTCAGGGGCACTGCAGATCCTGTTTTTTCAGCCTTGCAGAACAAGCACTTGCACGTTGCTGGTTATTTTTTTTATTTCTCTTTTACCATAAGCAATGTGAGTGACTAAACGGACAAAATACAACCTAAAGCCTTGCAGCTCTGGGTTGTGTTTGGTTTTGCTGTTTTAATCCCAAGGACATTTATTCATATTGCATAGTCCAAAGTGATTTTTTTTTTTTCCCAAATGATTTAACATGAGATTTGGGGATCAGCTTCGAATTATCTCCCCACAATCAGATGAAAGGAATTGTGAATGCTGCAACATTGTTTACAGGTGTGGTCACCAAAATTTACCATTGGAGAGGGTTTATTTACTGTATTTGTAACCAGTTGCACATCATTTCTCTTTATAATCTGAGTGCAGATGACCAAGTGCAATTCTGAAGCATGAACATTGGATTTGTAAGTATTGGAAGCTGAATAAAAGATTTCTTCAATAAAAGAAATAAAAGGATTTGAGCAGTTCAT
Organism: Pyrgilauda ruficollis; assembly: GCF_017590135.1. Classification (NCBI taxonomy): domain Eukaryota; kingdom Metazoa; phylum Chordata; class Aves; order Passeriformes; family Passeridae; genus Pyrgilauda; species Pyrgilauda ruficollis. The sequence goes on along the minus strand of NW_024508102.1, from coordinate 1,194,148 downwards.
GTCCTGCTGCCTGCTTTAGGCTCAGGAAGTGTCACCTGCGTGAGGTGGGCAGCTGGAGCTGCTGGGGCTGCTCCTCACCCAAAAGGAGACAGGGGTTTATTCTGTCTGGGGGTTTATTCCTCCTGCCAGTGGGGAGGGATGAGCCCAGGGTCGGGTCAGGAGGATTTGTGTCCCCACTGGTCCCATTTTTACGGAATGCCTCACTCTGCCTGTCCCACCCCTGGGCAGGTGAACTGTGCCGTGTCCCTTAGGTGCCACCACCACCCCCTGGGGCTCTGGGACAGCGCCTGGGCCACTTCCCCAAGGGGGGGACACTCTGCACCACGGGCACAGTGCAGCTACAGCACCTCTGCCTGCACCCTGCCCTTTGTCACCCCTCTTTCCACATCCCCCCCTGCCAAAACCAGCAGCAGCAGCAGCAGCCTGGGGCACTGGCAGCCTCCTGGGGGTGCTGGCTGTGCCTGCACGTCCTGGGGAGCCCACAGGTTCCTGTCCCACAGTCCTGGGAAGTCCCCCAGCAGCATCTCCTTCCTCCCACGGGGGCACTGGGGGGAACTGGGGTGCCCATATCTGCCCTGTGCCCCCAGGAGCTGCTGTCTGTGCCAGGGATGGTGCCCACCTTCACCCTCTGCCTGCTGGGCAGCTGCGCTCTGCTCCTCAGCACCACGCCCGGGGCTCAAGGTAAGGCAGGGCAGCAGCTCTGCTCCTCCGGGGCCTTCCTCCCACTGCCCTCCTGCTCCTCATCCCTGCTCTGTCCTCGCTGATCCCTGCGCCCTTCCCTGCCGAGGGAAATGGGAGCTCTGCACTGGTCCCAGGTGGACCTTGGCATCACAGAGCCCTGAGCTCCTCTGCTGATGGCAGAGACCCTCTGGGATCATCAGAGCCACAGCTGGCACCCCCAGCCCAGGCTGGGCACCCCCAGCCCCCTGGCACAGCACAGATCCCTGGGTGCCTTTGGCTCAGTCCTGGGCTGCCCTGTCAGGGTTTTTCTGGGTGGGATTGGGCCCTCAGGAGGGGCTTCAGAGCCTGCAGAAAGGCCAGGAAAGGCTCTTGACCCTGCTGGGCGTTGACATGAAATCCTGGACACGCAGATTGTGTCAGCTGAGGTGGCAGCGGGGTCCCCGAGGAGCACAGGGAGGGTCCTGCAGCCCAGGGACCCCCACCCCAGCTGCAGCCCCCAGTGCCCAGGGCACAGACCCCTCAGCACGGCGGGATCCCCGCAGCTCTGCAGGTCAGCACGTCCCTTCTCTCCCTCCCAGCTGCCCGGTGCCCGTTCCCCCGGGTGCTGTACGGGAGGGTGTCCCCTCGGCGCTCTTCCTACTGGACACGGGACACCGTGAGTGTCACCTGCAACCCCGGCTACGCCCTGCAGGGCCCCGGCAGCAGCACCTGCAAGGCCACCTCCAGGTGGGACCCCCCTCTGCCACAGTGCAAAAAGGGTGAGTGTCACCTGAGTGTCCCCGAGTGTCCCCTGAGTGTCCCCTGAGTGTCCCATGAGTGTTCCCTTAGTGTCTCGAGTGTCCCATGAGTGTCCCCTTAGTGTCCCCTGAGTGTCTTCTGAGTGTCCCCTGAGTGTCCCATGAGTGTCCCCTGAGTGTCTCCTGAGTGTCCCCTGAGTGTCCCATGAGTGTCCCCTGAGTGTCCCCTGAGTGTCCCAGTGCTGGCCATGGGGAAAGCTTTTCTTGTGTCCTCCCAAATTCGCTGGGAAGGCAAAGCCAGGCTGGATCTGTCCTGGCTGCCCTTCCCAAGCTCTGCTGGCAGAGAAACAGAAACAGCTCCAGAGGGACACGCTGAGGGGGACATGGGGAGGGCTGTGCCCTGTCTGGGGCTCCGAGAGGGATGGGAAGAGGTTAACCCCGAGGGATGGCAGGGTCTGAATGCCAGGGGAATTCTGACACTGCTTCTGGGCAGATGTGGGGCAATTTCACCTTCACTGTGGAGTGGAGAGCAATCACAACTTCTCACTGCTCTTGCTGCTTCCACGTCAGTGTGGATCCCCCCCAAACCCTGTGATGAACCTGCAGTCCTGTCAGGACTGCTGTTACTGCCAGTGATTTCTTCCAGGTGCAGCTGCACCTTGAGTGAACGAAAGCCTTGATCCAGCAAATGAACCCAGAGCAGAACTCAGGAGATCTCCCTGCTGTTCCCCGAGCTGTGCCAGCAGCACACAAACCAGCACAGAGCAGACCCACAGGACGCTTTCTCTCCCTCTGCAGAGGTGACATGTCCTCGGCCACCGAGCATCGCCAATGGGCTGCACAGCGGCCACTCCAGGGACAGCTTCTCCCGGGGGGTGACCGTGTCCTACAGCTGCAGGGAGGGCTTTGAGCTGCTCGGCAATGCGTCCATCACCTGCACGAGCATAGCAGGATTCACCATGGGAATGTCTGTCAAGTACAGCTGCAATCCTGGCTATTACCTGGTTGGAAATGCCGCTGTGTCCTGCAGAGCATCGGGGAACTGGAGCCAGCCCCGCCCTCGCTGCCAAGGTGAGTCTGGGCTCTGTCCCCTCAGGGACAAACTCAGTGTGGCCCTGAGCACAGGGGACACCCTCACCAAATCCACTGAGACCTTCAGTGAGAGACTAAATTCCATTTTAATGAAATATACGGGTTTATAACATATAAAGAACAAGCTGAAATCCACGAGTCCAGAGCCAGCACCCTCCTCCCTGTGCTCCAGCATATCCAGGGATGGTGACAGTGCTGAGAGCAGGCATGGGCAGAGAGAGGGACTCAGCTTTTAGGGGGAGACCAGCTGAGTTTAAATGAATAATTTCAATACTCTTTGTCCAGAAAAATCGGAGGAGAGAGAGGAGACCCAAAGGCTGCTGGCAGGATGCAGCTGGCAGTACCTGGGGTTTGATCCCTCTGTCCTCGCAAAGTCTGACATGCGGGAGTGGGGGGCTGAGCTGGCTCCCCAAAATCATCTTTCCCAAACTCTGATGAGGTTTCCCCTCCCTCTGCAGAGGTGACATGTCCTCGGCCACCGAGCATCGCCAATGGGCTGCACAGCGGCCACTCCAGGGACAGCTTCTCCCGGGGGGTGACCGTGTCCTACAGCTGCAGGGAGGGCTTTGAGCTGCTCGGCAATGCGTCCATCACCTGCACGGACTCCGGCCTCTGGAGCCGGCCCCTGCCCCGCTGTGAAGGTCTGCGGGGGTCTCTCTCCTGGGGTGGGGAGGCAGGAGGGGTGCTGGGTGTGCTGGAGGGTCAGAGCAGGCGGGCTTGTGGCTCGGAGGGGAGCAGAGGGCTCTGTGTGTGCAGCATCCAGCACCCAAGCAGTGAAGTTTAAAGCTCGCTGTCCCTGCTCCCTCAGCGATCGGCTGTCAGGTACCCGAGGTGCAGAATGGGAAGGTCCACAACGTGCAGAGCACCTACAGAGCTGGAGACACTCTGCGCTTTGGCTGTGATTCTGGTTACACCACAGAGGGCTCTGATGAGGCTCGGTGCCAGCCCGGGGGTGTCTGGGACCCGCCACTCCTTGTGTGCCAGAGGGGTGAGTGCTGCTCAGGAACAGGGGTGCAGGCAGGGATTTAACCCATCCGTGATTTGACCCATCCGTGCACATCCTCGCTCCTCACTCCCTCGCTGAGTTAAATTTCTCATCTCCCTCTCGCAGTCCGGCCGTGCCCGATGCCTCCGGAGGTCGCCAATGGCAATCACAACGGGCGGAGCATAGCAGGATTCACCATGGGAATGTCTGTCAAGTACAGCTGCAATCCTGGCTATTACCTGGTTGGAAATGCCGCTGTGTCCTGCAGAGCATCGGGGAACTGGAGCCAGCCCCGCCCTCGCTGCCAAGGTGAGTCTGGGCTCTGTCCCCTCAGGGACAAACTCAGTGTGGCCCTGAGCACAGGGGACACCCTCACCAGTGCAAACAGATCCTCCAAGAGGGTTAATTCCATGTAAAGTGTACCATGGAATCAATTAATGCCAGGCCTTCCCGTGGCTGGGGAGGTTTGTGTGGACACCACGCTGATTCTGTGGCTCCAGCACGAACAACCTGTGCTTTTGTGTTTTCTGTTGCTCCAACTCCTCGTGCACACCCTCATTTCCAGGGACTGTCTGCATCAATCCAATCGTAGCCAATGGAAGGCAAGTTGGTGGCCACGGGCTTCTCTCTGCCCCCGGGCAAACGGTGACATTTCGGTGCCACGATGGTTACAGCCTGCAGGGCAGTGCCAGCGTGTCTTGCCAGGAGGATGGCAGCTGGCAGCCCCCTGCTCCTGTGTGTGACAGAGCACTGCCTCACCACAACTCCTTCACCAGGTCTCCAGGTACCTGAATAACTGCTATTTTATGTCCCTTTATCCTGTTTAAAAAATGCTGTTAAACCCTTTGGGGATGATTTAAGCCTGTCCTGGGAATAAGAACCTAATCTTCTGCAAGCCTTTGGGAAAATGTCTTTATTAATGGCTATATTAATCAAAATGAACATTTTTGCAAGGCAAACCAAACCCCTTTCCTCCTAACAGTGCTCTTTGTGTGCTTGCCCCCATGTGCCTGTCCTGCCTGCTCCTCACATCTCTTTTCTCTCTCACTAGGTGCTTGTGGTGCTCCCACAAGGTTACAGTTTGCTGAGCTAAATGAGGAGCATAGAAATGCCTTTGATTTTCCTGTTGGGAAGACTGTGCAATACACTTGCCTCCCTGGATATGCTAAAGTGCCAGGAATGTCACCTACTATGACATGCCTTGAGAGTGGAGTGTGGTCAGAAGCACTAGAGTTCTGTAAAAGTGAATAGCTCCTTGATTTGGTGTCTGTTGTTGCAGGAGGAACAGGTCTCAGGTTCTGCCCATGCTGCCAAAACATTGATGTTACTCTGAATATGTGACTAGTAAAGCCATGTAACCCTTTGAAATTGGAAACCCGTGTTGGGGGGAACTGGGAATGTGGGCAGGGGACTGGAGGAATAATTGAATATTTTGTACTGTGATGTAGAGAGGCAGGATATAAGGGTGTTTTCCTTCCCCAGGGAAACAGTGCAGTCACCCAGGTGAGCCTGTGAATGGCAAGATTATTTCCCTGACAAATCTCCAGCTTGGGTCTACAGTGGTTTACAGCTGTGAGGAAGGGTAAGTCCTGCTCTGGACGTGGATTGGGTAAGTGTCCCCCTTTTTAACCCCTGCTCATTCACTCCCAGTAAATGGATTCTGTACAGAAGCCCCTGTAGAGGGTTCTGTACCTATTGTGACTATACACTACAGTGTCTATATATATATATTTATTTTTTAAATATATATACATATATTAAATATATATATATATCCATATCCCCTATAAATGCTGGGAAATGGGTTGGGCAGAGCAAGGAAGGAACCTCCCCTTCAGGGCCACAGCTGTGCTGCCAGCAGGGCTGATCCCACATCCCAGGTGGGAGGAACAATAACTCCAACTGAAGTGGCTTGGGGGGAATGACCGACCCTTTTAACACCAGGCACAGGTTAATTGGACAGCCCAGCAGACGCTGTGAGATCTCTGGGGGACGTGTTGCATGGACTGGTCACACTCCCCTCTGCCAGCGTAAGTAGCTCATGGCTCTGGGGGTTTGCAAGGATCTGGGGAATATTTTCCAGCAGAGACTGCCACATCTATCCAATCAAAGCTTTCACAGGCAATTTCTCCCCACTGTGGGCAGGAAAACTACCAGAAGGTTTGGAAGTTGTAAGAAAGCAATCTGGGGAAAAGTACAAGATCCCAAAGCTGAAGGGATTATGGAAAGCAACAGCTCAGACACCTCAGCTGGAGCTTTTCCAGCAGTGCTTGTGTCCTGCTCTGACTGACACCAGGAGCCCAGTGCAGGAGAGGAAGGGAAAACATGTTGAGCTTAGGGGGTGTTTTGTCAGACCCAGAGAGAACAAGGGTCAGTCCTAAGGAGAGACAGAGCACTGAGCCAGGGCCAGCAGCGAATCCCAAAATCCCAGAGTGTGGGTTTGCTCCCTCTCTCCACCGCTGGTGAGTGCCCAAGAGCTGCTGTGCTGCTCCTCAGCAACTCTACCTGGGCCTTTCTCTGCTGATCACAGCCATTTCACACGAAGAAAGAAACGTTTGCTGGTACATTCTGGGGTTTTAAAGCATTTCCCAGTTTCTCCAGGTGGGTGTGAACCACAGGTGACACACAGACTGTGCCTATTGCACAACCTGGCACCAGGATTTTATCCCAGTGATGCTAAATAAGTATTCGATTTCTTATTTCTTAAAAAGAAGAAAATGCAAAGCATGCATCCTCCACAGAGCTTTGTTTACTGCTATGCTTTCTGTAGAAGTGCCAGGGTGGGTGGGATCCTCTTCCCAGGATCTCACCTGGGAGGTCAGTTCCTCCCATCTTTAGAAGAAGTGTTTGTGCCTCACAGTCCCAGGGGTTTGGTGCTGCTGTTGAATTGAGGCTCTGCACCCCTGCAGGCATCCCCTGCGAGCCACCCCCGGACATCCCCAACGGGCAGCACTCGGGCGAGCTGCTGAGCGAGTTCCACTACGGCACGGCCGTCACCTACACCTGCAACCGCGGCTTCCCCCTGCACGGGCAGCCCTCCATCCACTGCACCACCCGCGACGGCCGCAACGGCGTCTGGAGCGAGCCCCTGCCCGCCTGCGGAGGTGGGCTGGGCAGCCTGAGGGTGCAGGGACCCCCAGCAATCCTCCCAGCATCGCTGCTCCGTGTTGGGAATGACTGGGAAACTGCAGCCAGCTGGGATTTTTGCCCCAGCATAATCCAGCATTATCCAGAGTAGGGGGGGTTGGAGTGCCACCCTGCTGTCCCAGGGTCCCCTTTGTCCTTGGAGATGTTTGATATCGCAGGATGCAGGCACAACATCTTCTCTAGGGAAAATGAGTTTCAGGCTTGTTTAAAACTGTGTTAAAATTGCAACAACCCTTGGTGGCTCCACAGCTGCCCAGCTCTGCCTGAGGGCCCGTTCTGAGCACCTGCACCTCTTTCTTTTCCAGAGGCGAATTGTCCTGTCCCACAGATCCAGCACGGGAGGATCGTGGCTGCCAGGTCTGCCTACGCACACAGGGACACCGTGACCTTGGAATGTGACCCAGGCTATGCCATTCGTGGCCACAGAGAGATCCAGTGCCAGCCAAACAACACCTGGGAGCCGCCTGTGCCCGTCTGCGAGCAGGGCAAGTGTCTCAACAGGGCTCAACCTTCCCCTGCTCTCCCAAATCCGCCTTTTGTGGCTCTTTAACATCCAGGCTGTTCTCTCTCCTGGCAGCTGGCTGCAGAGCCCCTGCCAGGCTGGGCTTTGCCGAGCTGAAGGAGCCCTACAGGGACCAGACGGTGTTTCCCGAGGGGAGCAGGGTGGAATTCGTGTGCCAGCCTGGCTACAGCCAGCTCCCGGGGGTGTCAGCAGCCATCACCTGCCTCAGGAACCAGACGTGGTCTGCAGCGCTGGAGTTCTGTCAAAGTACGTCCTGCAAGTGCTGAAAGCCCCAAGTGTGAGCTTGGCTGGTTTCCATTTTCCCCAGCTCCGTGGGTGTCTCTGCCTGCTGTCTGTGGTGACATTCCTGCTGGGATGTGGGCACAGCCGAGGGCTGATGGAGGCTGGCATTCCCTTCCAGGGAAGCAGTGCCCCAGCCCAGGGAACCCAGCAAACGGCAGAGCTGTTGTCCTGACAGATCTCCTCCTCGGGTCCAAAATTAATTACACTTGTGACAAAGGGTGAGTCCTGCCCTGGGGACAGTGAAGTGGATTTTCAGCTTTACACAACCCAGTTCCCAAGTCAGAAACTCCTGGCTGCCACTTGCAAGGGTTGTAAAGAAATCTTAAATAGAAAAAAATCTCACTGTTAAAAGAATTAATCCTTCTGTGTGGTCCAGGTACAAGCTGGTGGGAGGCTCCCAGAGAATTTGTGAGGTCTCTGGCACACATGTCTCATGGAGTGGGGATCCTCCTGTCTGCCAGCGTAAGTAGGCCACCACAACAGGCCCTTGGAGATGGTTTACAAGATAAAGTGGAACTTCTTTCAAGCCAAAGGTTTTATTGCAAAAGATTTCTCAAGTCACTGAATGTGTAAAATATTTCCTTTTTCTTTTATTTTGGTTTGGATGTGCTTCTGAGAATGGTTTCAAAGGTCTTTTATTTATTCTGGTCCAAACTGGGAAGAAACACTAATATTTTAAACTGCCTGTTAGTGGGTAAGTATTTCTCACTGGCCAGTCTCTCTCTCTGTGTCACCAATGGTTACGGAAAGGGAGGTAAGAATTGTCCCAGCACCTCCAGACACGAGCAGCAAGGAAGTGACTCACAGAAGGGGACAGATTTTCCTTCCCACGTGTGATTTTATCCATGCGAAGTTTGTTCCTGCAGAATCAGGTGGTTGTGTCACTGCTGAGGTGGTTTCCTCCCCATCCCTGCCCTTCCTGGGCAGCGTGTGTGCGCTGCAGCCCCGGGCACTGCTGACCCTCCCCTTGTCCTGCCCACAGGTGTCACCTGCGCTGCCCCTCCGGCCATCCCCCAGGGGACACACAGCGGGGGCTCCAGGGACACCTTCTCCCTGGGGGACGTGGTCACCTACAGCTGTGCCTCGGGGCTGGCCCCAGCTGGAGACGCCTCCCTGACCTGCACCTCTGCGGACGGGGAGCGCGGCACGTGGAGCGGGGCAGTGCCACGGTGCCAAGGTACGGCTCGGGGTGTGCCCACAGCCAGGCTGTCCCTGGCACAAGGGACAGGGCCTGCACCCATGGGGACGCAGCTCATACGACTGATTTTGTTCATTCACAGCAGTTAATGTCAGTGTTCAAAACAACTCGGAGAATTTATAATTTTTAAATCATTTTTCTACGCATCGAATGCTTATTTGCTGGCGCTTTAGTATAACAGATTTTTCTTTTTGATGCTGGTGGGGGAGTACTATTATTGCTTCAGTTTTCATTACAATTTAATTCGATGTATTACTTCTGAAAAAGCTCTAAAAACCAGGATGTTGGTCTCTGATGGAGAAAAGAGCTAAGGAAAATTCCTGGAAAAGTTACATATCACCTTGTCCTGACTGACTGCACTTGCGCTATCTCCCTGCTTTGCTTTCAGAAGGTCGGGGTTTTTGGTGTTTATCTTGCCCTGCCCTATTCCTCACCTGCCTTTCCTTGTTCCCGGCAGAGGTGAGGTGCCCTGTCCCCCCGAGCATTGCCAACGGGCAGCACGGTGCCAGCCCCGGGGCCTGGCACAGCCCGGGCTCCGTGGTGCTCTACACCTGCGCCGAGGGCTACTCCCTGCTGGGCAACGCCTCCATCCGCTGCACGGCCAGGGGAACCTGGAGCCGGCCCCAGCCCCGCTGCCGAGGTGTGTTCTGTGGCTTCCTCTGCCTGGCCCCGGGCTCCTTCCTCCTTCCTGGCTCTTGGTTTAATCACTGCAAGGGAATCCCCAGGGAGAGGCAGAGAGCGGAGGTGCCAGGGGCAGGAGGAGCCCATGCGCCCCTGTGGGTTTCCCTTTCTGTTCCCGCTGAGTACAAACGCTCAGGAACAGCTGAATAATGATATTTAGTGGAAGAACAAGAGTCAGAAGTGTTGAAATGCCCGTGACAGTGATGGCAAGGTCCAGCACTGGTCCCTGCCCAGTGCCCCTCCACAGCCAGGGGGGGTTTCACATTCCCAGCTTTTCACATCTCATGCTCTTCCCTTCCAGCAACTGGCTGCACCAAGCCGGAGATTGAGAATGGAAAAGTGACTGGCTCAGAGACCACCTACAGCCTGGAGGACATCATTGTCTTCGAGTGCAACTTTGGTTATGCCTTGAAGGGCTCTCAAGAGTCCCAGTGCCAGTTTGGGGGCAAGTGGCACCCTCCTGTCCCCAGCTGTGAGAAGCGTAAGTGCAGATGAGGGGCAGCTGGTTTCTGAACCCGTGTGTGGAGGTAAAGGGGCTGCTCTCAAGGGCTGGAAAGGAAAAACATGCAAGTTTATATCCTGCCATCCTCCTAATTGCCATCCAAACCCCTGAACAGGCTGCCTGGGGAGGTGTGGGCATCATGTGGCACCATCCCAGGAGGGATTTAAAAGACATGTGGGTGTGGCACTTGGGGACATGGGGTAGTGGTGGGTTTTTCCAACGTAAATGTTTCTGTGATTCACACCCTTGTGAAATGTAGGTCTCTTTAAATGAATCCACAAAATCCAGTGAGTCAGGCTGGTGCCTGATACCATTCACAATCACAGAAAGACCAGAGCAAGTTGTTAGAGTCACAGATGGAAACTAACCACTGTAGTTGCCTAAACAGTGAGAAGCTATCATTTTTATGTCAATAAGTTCAGAAAACATGAAGGCTGGAAGGTAAGAGAGGGTAGGATGGAAATATCATTCAGTGACAGCTCTTGTTGCTGTTGGGCAGGAGTTAATGGGAAAGAACAAAGCTAAAAGGCTGCCTCACCCTGCAGGGAGGTTTGTGGTACCAGCTCTTGGCTAGCTGGGATGTTTTCCCCTCCTTGCAGTGCCACCGTGTCCTTCCCCTCCGATTATCAGAAATGGCCAGCACGACAGCAAGGGGGTGACAGAGTTCATCCCTGGCATGGCAGTGAAGTACCGCTGTGACCCGGGCTACGTCCTCACCGGGAAAACCACGATTTCCTGTTTGCCATCGGGAGTCTGGAGCATCCCTTACCCCCGGTGTGAAGGTGAGCTGCAAATGCTGCTGCCCTCAGTGCAGAGGGAGAGCACTGCACTCACACGGGCTCCCAAAACCAGAGGAGCACCCTCAGCTCTGGCAGCCGTGCCCCCAGCCCGAGCTCTGCTGCTTTTCCCTCCCAGTGATCACCTGCAGCAGCCCCAGCATCAAGGACGGAGAGGTGGCCGAGGGCCGGAGGGCTGTGTACCACCCTGGGGACAATGTCACCTTCCAGTGCCACCCAGGCTTCGTGCTGAGGGGCAGCCGTGGGGCCAAGTGCCAGCCCGACAGCCACTGGGTGCCTGCTGTGCCCACCTGCCAGCCAGGTGAGCCAGCTGAGAGGGGCTTGGCTGTGGTAGCAGTGCTCCTCCTCTGGGTGAAACCCCTAAAGCTCTGCTCTCTGCTCCTCCCTGGCAGTGAGGCTGTGCCCTCCACCCCCCGTCATCGCCCACGCCACGCTCAGCGCCCAGCCGGGGATGAACTTCACCAGTGGCACCTCCGTGAGCTACAGCTGCCAGCCCGGCTTCTCCCTGCTCGGGGATCCCTCCGTGCTGTGCACAGCCTGGGGCAACTGGAGCCTTCCCTACCCACGCTGTGCAGGTAGGGGCTTCCCTACCCACCCTGTGCCAGGCTCAGCCTCCATCCCATGCCAGGCTCAGCATCCACCCCGTGCCAGGCTCACCCTGGATCAGGCAAACCTGCCAACCTGCAGGATTGCATGGCATAGGGAGAACCACAGCAGGAGCTGTGCTCACTTTGGGGGCACTGGGAATAAGCTGGTGGCATTGCTCAAGTTTCCCAAAAGGAGACAGGCTTGGGTGTTCTAAATATTGAAATTAAAGATTTCTGTACTTTAGCTCAGAGTCATGTGAAGGCACCACACCGCCCACACTATTTTTTGGGCATTGTTTTATCCTGATTTTTAAGGCCACATAAATTAGGTGCCTGTGTCCTCACATGCTGAGTGTTATTTGATGCAGACAAATGTCAGACTACATAGAAGATGCATTAATAACTTGGGGTTTAACAGGGCCTATCAATGCACCTGTTTCTCTTTAGCTCCATTTCACAGCCAAGGACATATTTCTCATGCCCATTTTGTTTCTTGGCAGCCGGTTGTGGCACACCAACACCGTTGCTATTTGCTGAGCTAAGTGAGCAATATGAAAATCAGACTGAGTTTCCTGTCGGGATGTCTGTGAACTACACTTGTCGGCCTGGATACGTGGAACAGCCACAGATATCACCAACTATCACATGTCTTGAAAATCTAACATGGTCTGAAGCCCAGGAGTTTTGCAAAAGTAAGTTTTGCAGCTGCTTCTAATTGGTTGAAATTGTGCGCTGAAGCCTTGTAATTTCCCCTTCACCACTCCCTCCTTTGGAGGGTTTGTGCAGACTCCTGAAAATAGTGATTCTTCTCCTATGACACTGAGTTAAATAAGCTTAAAATCAGTTTGTTTCAACCCTTGCCATGAGCACCTTCCACTATTCCAGCTTTCTCCAAGCCCTGTCCAGCCTGGCCTTGGACATTTCCAGGGATGGGGCAGCCACAGCTGCTCTGGGCATCCTGTGCCAGGGCCTGCCCACCCTGACAGAGAGAATTCCTTCCCAATATCCCATCTAACCCTGCCCTCTGGCAGTGGGAAGCCATTCCTGTCACTCCATCCCTTGTCCCAAGTCCCTCTCCAGCTTTTTTGGAGCCCCTTTAGGCACTGGAAGAGACTCTAAGGTCTCCCTGGAGCCCTCTCTTCAGGCTGAACAACCCCAACTTCCCCAGCCTGTCCCAGCATCATGGCCCTGCCCTTTTCTCAGTTCTGTTTTGTCCTCTCTCTTTAGTGCTGCAATGCCCTTCACCTCCAAATATTGACAAAGGAAGCCACGACAGCCAGGACTTGGAGGTTTTTCCCACTGGGATGGTTGTGAACTACAGCTGTGACCCTGGCTACAGCCTCCGGGGAGAGGCATCCATCTACTGCACCGACTCTGGCAACTGGAGCCTCCCTCTCCCTCAGTGTGCAGGTACACTGTGGTTCTAAGCTTGGACTTAGGGATAGCCTGGGAGTTTCTACCTGTAGGACTCATCCTCACCCTTTCCAAAATTCTGAATCCTTTACCCTCCCCTTTTTTTAGCCATTTTGCACAATGGTTTTAAGCTGTACCTACTCAAAATACATTTTAAAACAATTTTTGTAGTTGACATCTCCGTTTCTCCCTACGTTTTCTCCCCTGATAGGTGGCTGTGGTGCACCTCCAAACCTCACCTTTGCTGAGCTAACCAGGGAATACAAAAATCAGCAGGAATTTGCTGTTGGGGACACTGTGAGCTACAGCTGCCGGCCGGGACACTCGAGACGCCTTGGAGTGCCCCAAACTCTGACTTGCCTCCAAAACCACACGTGGTCTGAAGCCCTAGAGTTCTGTAAAAGTGAATAGCTCCATCCATTTGGTGTTGGTTTTTGGAAATTGTGTATTTTGTGGGTTTTTGAAGGAAAGATTGGTACATGGCTTTACTAGTCACATGGTCTGGGCCACTTTGGGCCTTTTCGAAATCACATCTTTATTGGTGGCAGAACTTGGACAGAGCCTTAAGGTACCTTCTCATAGTGTGTTACACAACCTCAAGAGAGGAGCTTAAACTCAGCCTTGTTCTTTCCCAGGGAAGCAGTGTAGACACCCAGAACCCCCCAGGAATGGCAGAGTTGTTGTTCTGACAGATCTCCTTTTTGGGTCAACCGTGAGCCACACGTGTGATGAAGGGTGAGTCTCACGCTGCCTTTGCTGCCTCCGTGTCCGAGTTTGGTGCTGGGTAAAGGATCAGAGCCCACTCCTCTGCACAGCTGTTCTCCCACAGCAGACCTGAATTGGAATTTTGGTTCTAATTCTGCCTTAGTTGCCTGGTCCAGAAACGGAGAATTGTCTCATTTTTCCCTCCTGTGCTCAGCAGATTAATTTGCAAAGCAGTTTCAGTTTTCCTTCTCAGATGGCCTCGAGCAGGAGCTGAGAGTGGGAGCAAGGCCGTGCTGCAAGGAGGCTCCAGCCCTTTGGAAATCAGTTGGGTCATCATTTATCACCTGACCAATCTAACCCAGAGTTTTTGGGGTCAGTGTTGCTCCTCTTGGATGTGGGAAGAAGCAACTTGGTGTCCTTCATTCCCACGTGTTAAACCAGCAGAGAGACCTTGGTGATCAGCTGGATTCAGGAGGCTGCAGAAGGAAACCTCTGGGGAGGGAAAATCCCAAGCTGCAGGACTTGGTATGAGCTGATATTTCCCTCTCTGCACCTCCAGGTACAGACTGGTTGGACAGTCCCACAGGAGATGTGAGATTTTGGGACGACATGTTGGCTGGACTGGTCTGCCTCCCATCTGTCAGAGTAAGTAGGTCACCACTATATCGGGGCCAGAATTGCCATATTAAATCCTTAAAATTAAAAAGCATTTCCTTTAAATAAATAGAATTAAATGAATAAGACTATTAAAGGATAATATTCCTCTGGGATGTTTTTTTTATGCTTGTATATTTGGTTTCTTCTAAAATTCTTCCAGATGTAAGCTTTTGATCTGTCACAGCAATGCAGACTGAAGAGCTGTGAGATGCCTGCAGGGACTTGTCCCTTTTGTTTCACAACAATAAATGAGAAATCAAGTAAAAAGTGTGTTTTGTAATAGAAGAGTGATATTTTGAGTAGCATTGAAATGGAATTTTCCAAAGCCTGTACTGTTAACCAAAGCACAAGGATGTATTGCAGGGGTTGCTCATTGCAATTAGTCTTTTTTTCAGATGGAATTGCTTTTTGAGGTTGGGATAGTAAAGCATTCTTGAGAATGACAGTACTGACAGACTTCTACCCCATTTCATGTGTTTATTAGAATATATTCACACCATCTCTCTGTAGTACCCTTAAGGTACCTAAAAGAACTAAAACCCCTCAGTCCTTGGAATTATTCTTATCTGAGTCTCTAAGATTTATTAGAATATATTCACACCATCTATGTTTATATATATAATACTGTAGTACCCTTAAGGTACCTAAAAGAACTAAAACCCCTCAGTCCTTGGAATTATTCTTATCTGAGTCTCTAAGTCCTACCTGTGAAGCTGCTCTGAGCACACTGAGAATGGACTTCAGGATGTGCTCATTTCATGGCTTTGTACCCCTAAACAGGAGTTTCTCTTTCAGGGGTGGTGTGCCCAGCCCCACAGATCCACAGTGGGAGGGTGGCTGTCCCCAAGCCCCGCTACACCTACGGGGACTCTGTCACCTTCAAGTGCCGCAGAGGCTTCACCCTGCGAGGCCACCCCACGTCCCAGTGCCGAGGTGACAGGAGGTGGCACCCACCTCTACCTGTCTGTGAGCAGGGTAAGAATCAGCTCTTGGCCTTGGTGGGATTGCACATTCCTCCTGGTTTCTCACCTGATTTCTCTCCTGACCGCTCTCCAAAGCCAAAGTTGGTTTTATTTTTCCTGTTTGCTCCAACTACTTTAAGGACAATCCAGAAATTTTTCCTTTCATTTGTGCCTCTCTTCACACACAGGAGATGAGCCAGGGCTTGGGTAATGCTGTAAGTACTGGCATGATTTGCACTTTCTCACTCTGCTTGTTGCAATCCATAATCTACATTCTCTTAATTCCCTGGAAATGAGGAATTTGGTAGCTGCAGGATATTGAATATCAGAGAGCTGTGAATTTTTTCCTGGAAATGTTAACAGCGGGATGATGGGAAATGAAGGTAAATGTGTACATTTTATTTGCTCAACCATGTTTCTAAACTCTTAATGCTGCATTTAGATGGAGTGTCAGAACGTTATCACCACCCTGACACCACAACAAAGCCAGGTAGGTCTCTTACCTGAAGAGGCAAAATTTGATTTACTAATCACTAACTCCTCCTCCCAAGCTGTCCTGCTTTTTTGAGGGAGCTTTGCAGAGGGTTGGGCAGGGCTGTTGGGGTCAGTGCTGTGGGAGGGAGCTTCAGCCTTCCCCAGCTGCTCAGAAGTTTTCCCTCTTGTCTCTCTGAGCTCTGCTTTGATCTGCACGTCTCTGTTTTCAGCGCTGCACTGCTCCAAGCCTGCAGATATCACCCACGGGTCTTTCCGTGGCCCAGCAAAAGCAGTTTTTACTGTGGGAACATCTGTAAACTACATCTGTGAGCCTGGCTTCTCCCTCCTGGGGACAGCATCCATTTATTGCACAGCATCTGGAGCCTGGAGCCATCCCCCTCCCGTCTGTCAAGGTGCGTTTTGGCAGCAGAGAGTGAAGAACAAAGGACATTTAACAAATCTTGCCTTAGGGGAAGGTCTGTAGGTCTAAATATGAGTACAGGGTGTGTGATAAGAACAAGCTCGAGTTTTTAGCCTTTCCAAAGGCTGCTGGAGTTACAGGGGTCCGGGCTGTTGAGTGCAGGGGAAGAAATTCAAAGGGAGCAGCTGAGGCTGCAGAGGGTCAGTGCCTCAGTCACTCCCTGGCCACCCTTCAGCATCCTGTTGATTGTCTCTCCCTGACTTTCCAGCTGTGAATTGTCAGCAGCCTCCAAACATCACCAACGGGAGGCTGAAAGGCAACAGCTCTGCCACCTTTCCCCCCGGAGCCGCTGTATCCTACAGCTGCGATCCCGGCTACTCACTGGTTGGGAATGCTTTCATCAACTGCACGGGGTCGGGATCCTGGAGCCAGCCCCTCCCGCAGTGCAAAGGTGAGTCCCTGCTTCCTCTGATGTTTGGAATTCCATGTGACTGAGGCACTTTCCCAGTTCTGCAGAATGCGGAACGAGAATTAATTCCTGGCTAAACTCAGAAGGAATTCAAGAGCAATGTCCTAAATAACCCACAGCTGCGTTTCTCATATTTCGTGTTCCCTCTAAATGCCCTCTTCTTATTGCTTCCAATTTCAGAGATCAGATGTGAATTCCCGGATGTCCAAGGTGTTAAAAAAGCCATTAAAGGAAATACTTATCGCTCTGGCACTAACATCACTCTTGAATGTGACGAAGGTTACATGCTGGAAGGCGTCAGTCACACCCAGTGCCAAGAGGATTTCAGCTGGGACCCTCCCGTGCCCGCCTGTAAACTGAGTGAGTGGAATGTAAACCAAACAAAGATCGTACAGAAGCATGCAAATGCATTTTAAACATGCAAGTGTCTGTATTTTTTTTTTAAAGGAAGTATACAAGGGTGTGGTTTTAAGAAATCTGGTGTTGTGGGTGTTAGCAGTGAGACACTGGCATGGGGAAGCTGTGGCTGCTCCTGGATCCCTGGCAGTGCCCAAGGTCAGGCTGGACAGGGCTTGGAGCATCCTGGGACAGCAGAAGGTGTCCTGCCTATGGCAGGGGAGTGGAACTGGATGAGCTTTAAGATCCCTTCAACCCAAAGCATCCTGTGATTTTCTAAAAGGTTTATTGGTGTTCATTAAGGACAGTTGAGAAATGCCGTATTTTGGTAGAACAGTTTACTGATTTTCCTTTTTTTTCCCTTCCCTCCAGCATCCCCCAAGCCCGGGTCAGTAGGCCTAGGTAAGCAGCTTACAAACATTTTTGTCCCCAGCTCAGCGGCCTCAGTGGCACAGCCTCCCTCTGCTTACTCAGCAGATACACCCTGTTGTGCATTTCGTGTACTTGACACACACAGTGAGAATAACCCGGGTTCTTCTCCCTCAGGAGTGGCAGCTGCAGCAGTTCTGCTGCTCCTGGGGGCAGGTGTTGTCTGGAAAATAATTTCCAAGCAGAAGGAAGGGTAAGGCAGCTCTGGCTGTTCGTTCCTGTCCCTTGGTGCCAAGTCCCAAGCTTTATAACACTTGATACACTTGAAATATTTGCCTCAGTGTGTCTGGGCTTTGTAATTTTGTACCTTCAGCTCAGGCTTGCAAATGATACAGCCTGGAACTCATGGCGTGGTCATGTAATTTTATTTCAAGCCTCTCTTTCTTAAAGGAAACCCAACTGAGTGTTCTTTTGCAAGGCAATTCATTGTTTTCTTCTTTTTTACGTAGCTATTATCATACGTATGAAAACTATAATTACAGAACCCCCCTGAACCCAGACACAGAACACAAAGGCTCGTGTCTGCCATAGGAGGTATGGATTTATATTCCTCAGCACAAAATATCAGTGACAGCTGCAATAACTACACTGTCATTTGTTTATATTGCTGACTGCATTGTTTCCTTGAATGACTACTTTCCTAATACAATCATTCAAGCAGAAACATCTTTCCCCTTCGTCTTCTGATAGAATATTTTCTTTTGCTGAATAGAATATTTAAATTGGGTTTGAAAACATCCAGTTTTCCTTCTGATGCCACCTCCAAAGTGTGTCTTTCCTTTTCCACAATCTGGATGGTTGGTGTGCTCAGGTCAGACTTCCACACCAGTCCTTGCTTCTGGCTTAAAACTGCTTTTAATTTGTACAGATTATGAAAAAACTGAAAAACTGCCTCAGCAGTAGTAGAGTCAGAAAAGACACTGAACTCGGTTCCTGGGGGGTTTTTATTGCTTTCACACTTGCTACAATGGTGTTTTTACTTGCAACTGGATCTGTTTTCTGTGGTGGATCTGTTGCAGCCAGCAGTGAATTTTCACTGTTAGCAGCACTTCACCTACAAAGTGGGACATGCAAACAATATCAGTTTTGGGTTGTTTTGGGCGATTTCTGTGAAACAAAGCATTTCCCAGAAATTCCCTCCTCCCTCTCCGGGCGGCGATGGAATCTCTACACACCAGTACAAAACCAGGAAATCCTGATTTCAACGCCAGGATATCATCTCTTTCCTAGGCTGGAAAGAGATCTCATCCCTGCTGCTGCTGCTCACCAGGCACCCGGCTCGTTCCCCGCAGCGAGGAAGCGCCGCTCACGTGGAGACTGGAATTCTGTGCCAAAAAAAGAGGACATTTTACTGTAAATCTTCAGTGCTCTTCTGCTCTCAGCAGTTACTGTAAGGATCTAGTGAGGCTCAGACTGCACGCAGCGTGGGTGCTGCCTCTGAGGGATTTCTGTGAATATTCCCGAAGAATATTTCCTTTGTCCCCAAAAAACTGGATAACCAGTTTGGTACCCACCAAAGTGGATAATGCCAAGCCTTGGTAGGAAGAAACAATTAATAATGCACTGGCCATAACCCCAATTCCCTGTCTCCCTGTGCCCACCAAAACATACCTGCACAAGGGTGGGATCAACCATGTGTTAATTAATGTCTTAATTACAGCTGTATTTACATCTTTATTTCCCTCCAGCAACGCTTATGTGCGGTGTTCCTCTACCAATGCTTAACCTAATAAAAGCTGATGATGACAATTCTGTGTCTTCTTTTAGGCCTGCCTAGAACTTTAAGTCTTTTCTGCTTTGGTTTTTGAAAAATTTTTTTGGCTGTTCTATTTTAATGCTGCTCTGCCACTCAGGGGATTTAACTTCCAAAAGCGAGCAGCCCTGCACGGGGATGTCCATCCTGAGCTGGCTGTTGTTTTTAATTTATCACTGTTGGTGTTCTAAGTGTTACACTTAAATACACTTTGACTTCATCCTCTTTCCTTGAGCTGCCCAGGAAAGGATTTAATCTCCTTGCTGTAATGCGCTGAGTGTGTTGGAAAATGTGGAATATGTCCACATATTGCAAGATTACTTCAAGTCAGGGTATTCTTTGGTGGAAGATGTTTGTATGCTTTCAATCCTAATCCATACAAAAGGAGCAGGAAGGAGCATCCCTTAGTCAAGGGCACCCCCGAATAAACCAGCTTTAAGGATGAAGGAAATCAAGGTTCTGATGATGTATTTGGCAAAATACTCAAGGCCGATGTATTCTTCAGCTGAGCAGCGATTATTACCCTGCTAAAAATCACACTTTCGGGTCAAACAGGGCCTTCCCTGAGCATGCGTTGAACCGAGCCGGGACTGCGTCATTCGCGTGGGAATTAACTCATCACAACACAGCGGCTGTGCCTGGAAACCGCCCTAACCCTGCAGTCCTGCGTGTAACACCGGCACGGAGAGCTCGGCCCGGGGGAACACCAGCGATCCCCGGCGGAACAACGGCCCGAGCTGTCCCCGCGGTGTCACCGCGGCGCTGAGGGGCCCGGCGGGCGGGCCCGGCCATGGCGGCGCCGCGCTGAGGGCGGGCCGCGCGGGGCGGTCGGGATCGTGGCCGTGCCCTGCTCCCCGCTGAGGGTGCTGAGGGTGCCCTCAGGGCCGGCCGGGGGGGCGAGGGAAGCGGGGAGGAAATGGTTTTAGGGCGGTGGTGCAACCGCGAGGGTTTGGGCGGGTTCGAGCCGGAGAATTGTGCCGCTGTTCGGCTGGGGAGAGACCTCAAAGCGCATCCCGTTCCACCCTGGCCCGGGCAGGGACACCTGCCGCTGAACCTCCGGCCAGCCTGGCCTTGGAGCCGGTTTTAAACTCCGCTTTTTGTCCCTTAGACCCGCTTTCCTTTTTCCTTCAGAAGGGACAATGAGCTCTGTGAGTGGGCTGGCTTGTTTGTTTTTCATGCAGCAAACGAAATGGGTGTACCGTGAGTGAAGGCGTGTGTCTAACTGCAAAAAAAAAAAGGCAAACAGACAAAAATCTGAAAATAGGATCTGGAAGGAAGTGCATTGTCTGGGTAGAGTGACTAAAGAACTTAGGAAACAATGAGCAGTGTGCCCTATACACATGTAGAGCTGGACGCTGCATGCAGTTAAAACCTAAATTAAAAAATTGGAAACGACTCAAATATATCCTTAAGAGCTCTTGCATGGTTCTGTGTCCTGTGCTGTTACACCTCAGGGTGTTTCTCTTCTTGCTGCTAAGGTGCTGTGTTGTTTTTTCCTCCCTCTCCCAGGCAAGAACTCTTGCATGGTTCTGTCTCCTGTGCTGTTACACCTCAGGGTGTTCTCTTCTTGCTGCTAAGGTGCTGTGTTGTTTTTTCCTCCCTCTCCCAGGCGCGTGTCCCAGGCCGGAGCGGCTGCAGTACGCAGAGCTCGACGAGAGCTCCAGGGAAATCCAGGATTTTCCACCTGGGACCAAAATCTCCTTCACCTGCCGGCCGGGATACGTGAGGCTCCCAGGGAAGGCATTGACCTGGACATGTGGTGAGGACTTGGAGTGGTCACCCAAGGGCGTGTTCTGTACAGGTAATTTGTTGTACCCCTTTTTTCCCCACTGATATTTGACAGTTCCAGTTGATTTGCAAGTGGGAATTAGGGTTTTGCCATATTTTAAATGAAGCTTGGAAAATGCTGGTGTGGGTAAGAGCAATGAGTGCCAAAGATTTTGTTTTTGTATGTAACTACAAAAATGTATATTTTTTTCTTTTCTTTTTTTTTTTTTTTCCTTTATCCCAGCGAGAAAATGTATTTACCCAGGAGACTTGGAAAATGGTTATTTTGATCCAACAGATCTTACCTTTGGTTCAAAACTGACATTTCATTGTAAAGAAGGGTAAGTGTTTTGATGAACTTAATGATTTTTTTTTTTAATGTTTACACTAGATTTGAAATAAACCCAAATTTTCTGTTCCAGTTCTGACCTGAAATCTGAATTCTACCTGTAGCAAGTGAAGTTTAAATTTACAGCTAAATTTAATTCCCTGGTTTAATTACTCTTTGCATCAACCCTAAGCTTTTTAGTGAGATTCTGTAGAACTGGAGTGTTACCTCTGGTGACTTCTTTTAATGCTCCTGTGGCAGAGGGAGTAGATACATATTCATCATCCTTCATTATTGAATAATTAAGTCAACAACACTAAGGAGTTGGTTTTTTTTTCCCTTTTCTTTGAGTATTAGTAATTTTAGGAGTTTAGTATTAGACAATATTTCTGAAAATGGTAAGACTGCCACAGTTCCTTAATGATGTCTTTTGTTTCTGTTTTGTTTTCAAAGTGAGACTGTCAGCAAAATAAACAAGATTCTGTTCTCATTACAGTAAAACCTTGCTGTGTTATGTCCCTGTAATCACAGAACAGGATTACTGATAAGAACCAATTTTTTGGTGCTTCTTGGAGAAATGAAAAATTGTAAGTTTCACATCTTCAGAATTTTTACCTGTCTAGGTACAGATTACGGGGTAAGGGAGAGATTTCCTGTGATATCAAGAATGGAGATGTTGGCTGGAGTGGAGTTCTGCCTTACTGTGAAAGTAAGTAAATTACTGCTGTGTTTGATTTTCTGCTCAGAGGGGGGTAAGTTCATTTACAAACAGCTGTGCCACCGACTTTCCAGTATAAAAAATGATGGGAAAACAGGGATTTTTTTTTTCTTAACTACTTGGATTGTGCCTGAGGAATGACCACTGAAAAATGTCACTTTTGGTGGTAATTATCTCATATTAAAATCATATTATTCATATTATTATCTCATATTAAAATCAACCTCCTGTTGAAGCTGAGGTTCTGTAGTGTGACTTTGAGTGGCCGTGTCAGATTTTCAGTAAAATGACTGGAAAACCAAGGCTTGCTCTTTGAGGTGAACCAGCTAACACAGCAAAACCAATTTTTGTGCTTTGTTTACAGGAATTCCTTGTGAGCCACCTCCCAAAATAGCCAACGGGGACTACGAGGAAAGAGCCAGCTACGTGTACCAGAGCTCGGTGACCTACAGGTGTCAGGATGTCCCCAAGGGCAGTGATCCCTTCTCCCTCATTGGCTCAGACACGATTCACTGCACATCTGATGAACACTCAAATGGAGTTTGGAGTGGGCCACCTCCAGAATGTCGAGGTTGTTGGGATTTTTAGTTGTTTTTTTTTTTCAATGTCTGGCCATTTCCTTGGAAGTGGGGTGGGGAGAATGGACTTTGCCTCTAGGAAAGAAGGAACAAATGCTCTGGTACAAAGTTTGGTACAGTTCCAGAGGAAATTACATCAGCATGGTGGATATTGATGGATTATGACACAGAATGTGACTAAAATTGAAGTTAAAGCTTGAAAAATACCTCTGTGAGCGTTCTGTTGGTAGAAGTGACAAGGTCAAAGTGAAGGAAATGGGAGACCACAAATCCTGCAGAAAAATTGTGTCAAGGGCAAGGAGGTGGGGGCTGGATTAGGACTTGTAAAAAGCTAAGGAAGAATCCTGTTCCTAAAAACACAGCCACCATGGAAGTGCAGGAATCAATGTTTTTATAAAGCTTCTCCAAAACAACTTGGGGAAATTGGCACTAGGGAAAAGGATGTTTGTGTTTGGTGCAATGTTTGTGTTAGCTGATGTTTCCAAGCTTTGTTTTCATTTGTTAACAAATGTTTGTGTTAACAGATGTGTCCAAGCTTTGTTTTCATTTGTTAACATTTGTTTGTGGTAACAAATGTTTTACCTCTTTCAGTGGTCAAATGTGAAGACCCCAGAGTTGAAAATGGGAGAAAAAAATCTGGATTTGGACTTACCTACAGATACAAGGACTCAGTTGTGTTTGAGTGTAATCAAGGCTATTTCTTGGTTGGAGCAGAGGTAATTACCTGTGAAGAAAATAACACCTGGGATCCTCCAAAACCAACCTGTGAGAAAAGTAAGACTTTCTGAAATATTCCCTTTTCTCTTGTGTGTTGAAAGTGTTTTAGCTAAAATAGAGCATCCTGGTGTTGTAGTGATGTCATGGGTGAAGGCAGGAGAAAAGATGTGGAATGCAGGAGAAAATATTTGATACAGAGAATTAGGAGTGTGCATGGTGAGGAGAGCTGTGGTATCCCTCTGGAGGAGTTGAAATCTTTGTGTGTGTTTTTTTATTCAGCTTTTCAGCTCCTACTTTCTAGAAATGATTCTGCAGCTCAGAGAAATAATGAACCAGTGAGGATTTCTGAGCTGCCACGTCATAG
Organism: Pyrgilauda ruficollis; assembly: GCF_017590135.1. Lineage (NCBI taxonomy): Eukaryota > Metazoa > Chordata > Aves > Passeriformes > Passeridae > Pyrgilauda > Pyrgilauda ruficollis. The sequence goes on along the minus strand of NW_024508102.1, from coordinate 1,170,785 downwards.
GATTGTATTACCCTAATTAATATCTACAGTGATGTTTAAGTTTTCTAAAGGGAATATTTGCACTTAAAATTGGGGTACAGTTAAACTTCTGCCATGTGCTGAGCTGTTTTTCTTACATGAAGGCAACTTGTGTTTGTAGAATGAGTTACTGAGTTATGAAATGAGCTTTATTCTCACTAAACTTGTTTTAAATTGCTGTGTTAGTTACTGCAGATGTGTGTCCTGCCCCGGAGATCCCCAATGGGGTCCTGATTCCAGGCAAGCCTGCCTATGCAAAAGGAGAGTCTGTGCAGATCAGGTGCAATGCTGGCTGCTCCTTCCCTGGTGGCTCTGCAGAGATGACAGTGACCTGTCAAGAACAGAGTTCCTGGGGTGCTTTGCAGCACTGTACCTGTGAGTAAAACTGCTAAAATCAGGACACGCTGACAAGTTTTAAATATCTACTAAATGTAGTAATACATTTATTATTAATTTTTTTTTCTCCGCCCTTTTCTTTCCAGGTGAGCCTGAAGGTTCTGGTTCCACGCCAGTCATAAGTTATGGGAGAGTGATAGCTGGACAAAAACCTTCCTACTTTGTGGGGGATTTCATTACCATTGAATGTTACACGGGGTACACCTTGCACGGGGAGGCTCGGATTCAGTACATTGGAAACAACCACTGGGAGCCTGCAGTGCCAACCTGCCAGCTCAGTAAGTATGGACTGCAAAATCCCCACCAGGATGAAAACACAGCTGAGACAACAGTCCTTCAATATTCAGGAGAAATAATTTAATGCAGCTGCTTCCTTTGTTTTGATGTGAAAAATAGGGTTTGTTAAAATGAATGAAAATATTAATATTCTAAGTTAAATGTTATTGTGTAAATTAGTCTGCTTCAAAGATTGTGTTGATAGAAGTACTTGACTTGAAATTGCTCTGTGAATATTTTTATAATAATGTTTGAGTAAGAAGCACTTATGTTCCTCTTGTGATACTGATTCCTTCTGTTTTCAGGTGGATACATTATAGCCATCATCTGTGGTAAGTATTTTCTAAAACCTTAAAAAAATACGATACAAATTACATTTTTTACGTGAGAATCCATTTTTTATTCCACTCACCTGTGACTGCAACAGGGTGATGTTGGAGTTTTGGTTAAAGCTGCATGAGTCAAAAAAAGATTGCTTAGTTATTATAGCTTAATTTAATATGAAATGTGTATTTTCTCACGTGGTGAGGACACATTTCAAAGGCAATTTCCAACAACTTGGCCACTTGGATAAATTTCAGAGCTTGGGTTTACTGGGGGTGTGAGTAAATAACTCTGCCAGTGAACAGAAGTGTTCAGTCCATCCTCTGTCCTTGCTTTTGTTACCCAGATTTGTACAAACTTGTCAAAAGCAATGCTGGGGCCTTGTCATTGTTTTAGTTTCTGAGCTGCTGGGGTTTTGCCATCGTGGTGGTCACTGCTTCTGAGCTGAGCTATCTTGATGAATCAAATATTTAATTTACATGGCTCATTCCATAAATAAGTTGGGTTGTGGGGGTTTTTGGGGGGATAGAGGTGGGATAGACCTGTACATGAAAACAAGGCTATTCCTGCAAATTTTTTGTTGCTTTTTTGTGAGCTGGAGATGATCTTTATCACTCTAAGGTGCTTTTATTTTTTTTCACTTGAATTCTTCCTGAAGTGATTGTGGTAGTTGTGGTGCTCCTGGCAGCCTTCTGGATCTACAAGAAATTCTTCTCACAGAATGGGTGAGTAGGCTTCCTTTTTATTAACACTGCAAATTTCCAAATGACTGAGCCAAAGCTGTGCTGATGTTTAAGTTTCTTGAGCTTTGTGTGCCCTTTCTTTTTCAAATGTCTGATTTTGTGTGAGCTCCTCCCAGCAGCTGATGAAAGCTAAAGCCTAACCATGAATTTAACTTTGGTTTTGGATCTGCTGTTCAGCTAAGCTGCTAATTAACACTTGCACTAATTTCAAGGAAGGAAAAACCCTGTTCTCAAGCCTGTGTTTGGCAGTGTCCACTTGCCAAAGAAAGACTTTTGTCCATCTGCTTCAGACATATCAGTTTATCTCCTAAAGCCAGGGGGAGTTTTGCTTGTGTGGGCTTGTGCTGCCAGAAGGTTTTCAGGTTTTTCTTCTCTTCCTGCAGCCCCAGTGTTGGTGTCTCTATGTTAAAGACTTGCAAAATTAACTGTAAAATACTAGATTTGTGCACAAGCAATTAGTGGTCTATTTTTAATGAGACATGTAGGGTGTTTTAAACTTGATCTTCAAAACAACTGGGGTTTATGTGTGGTTTTTCATGGAGGGGCAGGAGATTTAAACTCCTCTTTGTGCATTACTTTTTGCTGTGATGTCTGATTTTATCTTCTGGAAAAAACCTTTTTGTCAGAGAAATATTTTGTAAAATGCAAAACGCTGACAGTCCAGAGCAGGTTTGGTGGTACACACGGAGTGTCAGGATGAGCATCTCATCAAAACAGTGCTGTCTTTTTCCACAATCTGTTGGGATTTATCTGGAGTGCTTGAAACAAAGGAAGGGATGCTTTAAATGAAGCAAACCAGAGGGAATATTCCTGTGCTTCATATTTGTAATGAGGTCCCCACAGAGGACTTGGGAGAGCCCTGGAGGTGCTTTATATCCAGTGAGGTTTTAGCCTTAAATAGGCAGTGCAGTATCAGTCCAAGGGCCAGAGTTTGCTGCTGAGCAATTTGGTGCTTTTGAGCCAATGCTTTTATTCAGTACTGGGATGTTCTGCAGCCTGGAGGGGCCAGAGAAGAGCTCTTGGCAGTTCAGGGCAGCACTTGCTGCCTTCACTTCTCAGGGCTACTGTAGAAAGCAGGAGAGATCTAAAGCAGCATCATCAAAAATTAAAGACTGACATTCCTGAATATCTGACAGCATGAAAAGCCTTATTGTGCCTAGTGCTTCCCTTCATCTTCCTCTCTCTGAACATCTGCCTCTTAAAGCTCTTTCTTGTCTGAAAAGCCTGATCTAATCTCCTTTTATGAAAGCCTCCATCTCCTGTTTAGTGTCTGAGCTCCTGGTGCAGCTGAGCCTTTGTGAGCTGTTGTGCTTCCAGCCCCTGATCCTTGCTGGTTTGTAGCCTCCAAATGACAGCAGATCTTTCCTTGGCCTCTCTTTCTGGTGTGTGTGAAATGCCCTTGGATGGGACATTCAATTAGACCTTTCTCCCTTTCTGCTGTTCAGCTCGTACACAGTTGATGAGAGTTGCAAGGAAATTTGTATTTTAAAAACTAATGTCCCAGCTGAGATGGAAGAAACTGCACAAATGAATTAATGAAAAGGTATAACTTTCCACTTCATTTGGACTTTTTGCAATGCAGCTTAAGTGTCTGTTTTATTGTGGTTTGCTTGGAATTGCAGGAGTGTGGAATCCATCTAGCTGGGAACCTTGGCTTCCTGTAGGAAAGAATATCTTAATTTTTCATTCATTTTGGGAGAACAGGATATAATATATAGAGAATTACCATTTAGCAATGCCAGTAAGAGCTTCCAATGACTGTAAATCACATTTCTTGGTGTTGTGTTTGAAGAATGAGTAGCATATTGCCTACAATACTCAGAAGAATGTCTGCACCCATCTCAGTGGTGAGTTACTACTCTTGGCTAATAGTTTAATTCCCTGTAATTAGAAGCTGGAACCACCTTTGGGGACTAAAACTCTAAAGGTAGTTGTGTATCCCTTCAGAGAAAACCAGATCACACCTCTCACAATTACTGATTCATCTGCATTTTTGCTTTCTAGAAGAGAATAAATGAAGGGTCTAACAAGATCTTTTGAAACCTTCTTATGAAAAGGTGATTTCTTTTTAACATTCAGAGTTCTGTAGCCCTGACAAGAATCAAAATTCAGTTGCTTTGAAGCTGCTGTCCTCTCCTGTGTTTTAACCTAATGCTCACTGCAGTGAGATGCATGTGATGAATGTTGGGGTTCCTCCTGCACTTGTGTAGGGTCAAATGGGCTCTTCCAAAATCTGGCTCTTCCAGCCTTGTTTGAACAGAGCACTTTGCAGACAGGACAGCTCAGTTTGACTTTTCCTTTCCAGTGTTTTGTTGTTGCTATCTCAACAGTGCTGGAACTACAAATAATTTTTTTTAAATCAGCTTCTTCTTTTTTTTTTTGCTTTTCTCCACTGCACAAATTCTGAGGAGGTGATGGGTTCTCTTATTCCAGCTTAATGCAAAGGTCTTTTCATGTGCATAATCTTGTTTTTATTGACATGTAAAGGACAGGTGAATTTTCAGTATTTTTGGTGAGTTTTTATATGAACATTAAGCTTGGAGTTTATTCCAAAATAATTTATAGATTAAGGAATATCATCTTCACTCTGAACAAAGATGTTTCTAATTAAGATAGGATGTGTTTTTTGGGTTAATTTGGCTTATTTTTGGAGAGAAAAAATGAATCAGGAGATAGAACAGAATTCTTCATTTCAAATTTACCTTTACACACGATAAGAGGAATTACTGGTCTGGTGTGTCAACACTGGTGATTCTGGATGGTTTCTTATGGAATGTGGACCTCCTTAGAGCCTTGGAGTAATAGCACTGAGGTTTGGTATGGGTTGGGATTTTGTTAAAGCAAAGCAGGAGTTATTCAAGAACTTGGGACATACATAAGAATGTCATTGTGAATTTTAGTTCTTGCATGTTTAAGTGTTTTAAAGTTGCTGTTAGTGGGCTGCAGAATCAAAATCCACACAAACTAATATTTCATTTTTGGTCGGGAAATAGATACTAAACAACACACAGTAATTAAAATGAATTCCAGAGTGCACCTGGTGGAGTTATGGGAATCCTGAACCTGTTCTGGTGTTAGTTTTTGGTAATACCAGTCATCACTTGGAATGATCCCTTTGGATCAAAGGTTGTGCTGCTCCTTGGGTCATTGCTGACAGTTCAGTAGCAGAATGAAGCTAAAATCTCAGTCCAGCAGTTGGTAAAGAGAGGCTAAAGTATGACCCAGTTTGTGACTTTACCTGCAGCTTAAATGCCAAAACTAAGGATGTGCTTTCAGTGTAAATGTAAAACCTCTTGCAATGTAAAACCTCTGATTTGACTTGTTTTTTTGTTTGTAGGAAACGTGACAGCACTCCCAGTTCTGCCGAATATAAGATGTGTAAAGCATGACTGCCCTTTCTGGGGGGAGGGAGGGACCCTGCAGTGGGATGTCCCTGTCAGAGCTGGACAAGGATTGATTGCCCTTGCAGTGAGTGGCTGTCCTTGAGTTCCTTGTGCTGTGTCTTGCTCTGCTGATGAACTGGAGGAGGAGATGCTTGATAGGATAAGAAGTGTGTGTGCATATAGCTGACACAGATCCTGCTTTGCCTTCTGGGCCCCTCATTGTCCTTCTGTCAGCTGGGGGAAAGGCAGTACCTGCAGCATGCCAGAGTCTGTGGGAGTGCTGCAATGTCCCTGTCCCAGTGCTGCTGCCTTCAGTGCCACCTCTTGGCTTACACAAGATGTCCAATATTCCCCTCTCTGCTGTAGAGCTCTGCTCACTCAAACCTGGCTGTCCTTCCCATCCCTTTTTGCTAGAGGTGGTGTAAATGGTTCTGTTGTTTCCTTTGTGCTCTGAAATGTGTTGTTGCTCATTCCCTGAAGAGTCTGGTGCCGTTGAAGGTGATATCTTTTGGAAACTATCACAATTAAGATCTTATATACTCTACCTCTTTGTCTGCCAAAGTTGGTTGCTGTATATATAATGAATTAAAATGTGCCTTGAAATCAGAATTTTATAGCTTTTCCTTTGCTTTTGAGAAGGAAAAGAGCCATATATATTTCTGATTTTTTGCTGTAATCTCCCAAAGACTGCAGTGGATTTGTTGGACCTGAAAGCTGAAGGATTCTGTAGCAAAGGCATCCCCTGCTGTTGACAGGAGATCCCTAATTAAAGGAACTGCTGAGAGCTCAGTGGTGGCCATGTCCTGTCATGAGCACAGTGGAAATTCCTTAGGGTGCTCGATTTTAGTGAGCCTTGAGGTCAGTTCTGGAGATCTTCTGTTGCTTTCAAGGGTAGAAACAGGTGCTGTGTGATCCACCTACCTTGCTTTTCTACTTGAAGTCACATATTCCACATTTCTAACCTCTGGCTGCAGACTGGGATGTTAAATCAAGCTCTGAAAAGCTTGATTTAGCATCAGGTTCCTGTTTAGAAGCAGAAGATTTTCCCTGTCACTCACTTTTCATGTTAAAGGAAAACCAAATCAGTTCAGTTGTGTGAGTGCTGGTAGATGTGGTGGTCTCTTGTTTGCTGCTTGGTGCTGGTTCAGCAAATGTTTCAGTCCAGATCCTGGCTCCGGGAGCTCCCACCACTGTGTTTGCCATTAGTTTAGAATCACTGCTGCTTCTAATCCTCAGCAAACCCCAAATCTTAACTAGAACAGGTTTTAGCTCCATGAATCTCACTATCAGCATGCAGGCAGCTTCTAATTTTCACAGAAAACCCAAATAGCCTCACTTCAGATGCCTGAGGCAGCATTGAAAGTGCTCTGGCTTGTGTGTGGCTGCTTGGCACTGCTCTCCCTGTCATCAACAGATTGTTGGAGTGGCACAGAACTGTTTGGGGCTTTATAGGGTTTTTTGGGACAGTCCCAGCAGTCGTATTGTTGGAGTTCATAATAGGCTGTGGTTGTTAGAAAGGGGCTTTGGCTCTGCAGAAGGATTTGCTGTTGGTGGCCTGGCTGATAGCTCAGTTTGAGAGTTGTTTGTAAACACTGGGATGTGTGACTGGGACTGAGTGTGGGGCTGGTCAGGAGCTCAGCTTGCTTTGTGTGGCATCTGCAATGTCTGAAATACACTGGAATGTTCTTAACTGGGAAGTGAAATCGCTGTAAAAAGTGGCTGTGTTTTTGCTCTTCTTTCTGGATGTAAAGATTAGCAATGATTTGTACTATTCCAAATAAAAATGTTAAATTATTTAGCAGTAAGTGTTTGTCTTTCATTCATCATTGTGCTGAGCAGCTTTTCTCCCATTGTTATCCAGATGATTTTTCATGTCCCAAATATCAGGTGGAAACTGCTGAGATTGAAGTTTGCAGTTTGTACACAGAGTTACCAGTGGCAGTGTAGGGGATGGGTTTTAATTTGCTGAGCACCTTTTGGGGTTTCCTTTTAGAATTGCAGAGAATTTCCAAGAACCTCCAAAATTTTACAGTGTTGACTCCTGAAAAAATTGGTGAAAAGCTGACGGAGAAGAGGAAATTGGGGCTGTTCTGGTGGAACACTTGAGGCAAAGCCCAGAGGGTGTTTTGGCCCTTTTGTCCAGTGTGTGACACGTGCAGTCCTTAGGGAATACAGCTCTGCTGGGTTTAGGTGACCTGTGAAGGAGAGTGGATTTAGGAATTGTGTGAGTTTCACACTTGAAATGTGCTGAACTGCCGTGTGTGGAGTCAGCTGCCTGATAGAGAGTAGCCTTTCAGAGGGTAGAATAGAAAAAATAACTTCAGGTGCTGTATTTCATTGCAGTTTGTGCTTGAGATACTCAGAGTGAGTTGGTGTGGAAGTGATGCCAGACTGCACAGCTTTACACTGTGGAGTTTGGGTTTGCAGTGAGCATTGAGGGGATAAGCAATGTTTCTAGGAATGGGATGATCTTTAATCTCCCTTCCAACCCAAATCATTCTGGGATTCTGCTCTGTGGTTCTGTGAATCTGACTTAAACACTACAAATTAATTTGGCCTAATTGTCATGAGTCCTGCGCTGTTTTTCTAAAACTCAGTGCTGCATGAATTATTTCCTTTTGGAGTCTGGAACTGATAATTAAAGGGATGTGAACTTTGCTGAGGGAAAGACTGCATGGAGTAAAAATGAGTTGTTGCCATCTACTGGTGACAGGGCAGCGGGAGTAACAAAACAGGTCCAAACTTATGTGGTTTAGGGTTAAATAATGTGAAGTCACTGTGGTTGGTGGATTTTCAGTGTCACAGTTAAAATGAGTATAAATTAAACCCTGCCCATAGCAGGGGTTGGAGCTGGATGATTTTAAAGACCCTTCCAAACCAAACCATTCTGATTCCCTGAACCTGAATACTTCTGAGGGTGGTGAAAATGGAGCTGGGGGCTGAAATGAAGAGACTTGCAGCACTTAGGTGTTGTCCAGCAGGGAATCAGGTGATCTCTCTACCTGAGACAGAGCCCAGGAGCATAGAGCACACAATTTTATTTAGAAGGAAAAAAAAAATCTGTGTAAAGAACAGGTTAAGGCAAACAAACAGCACATGGAGTAGAAGTGGTCAGAAGGTTGGGTGGCTGTGTTGTCACACCCAGGCCCTGGCTTGCCTGAGTTGAAGAAGCTGAGTTATGTTTGAAGAGATGCTTCTCTCTGTCTGGAAGCACCCCATCCTCACTTGAAGGGGATGCTGACTGTCCTCCTTGTGTGCAGGATGTTCAGCCTGTGGGGGCAACTTCAGCTCAGAGAACAGCAAGCCAGTGGTGTTGGGGAGGCCAGGTGGTGCTCTGGATGGTGTTTGTTTGTGACCTGGGGGGTGAGGGAAGGAAGTTTCCCATTACTGTTGCTTTTCCCCCTACATCATAACCGATTTCAAATGGTGCTAGACAAAAACTGAGACTCTGAACACCAAGAGAAATCGGTCAGCCTGTGTAAGAGACGTTTTCCTGGCTCAGAGAAGGATCCTCTTGGAGATGACAGCTATGCATTCTTTAGAGATGACTACTCAGTGCTCTGATCAAACCTTCATCCACACAGGGATCAGCTTTTCCATGTCTGGGAACACGCTGGGCAGCAGGGAGGGCAAAAAAAAAAAAAGTTCAGCTTCATTCTAGGTTGGGATGCAGGGCTGGAGAAGTGAAATATTGCTGGGAGGTACCAGCAGCAAACTGGATAATTATTCTGGAAAAAGGAGTGGGTTCTGTGTGTGCTGGGAAGTGATTCTGGAAAAAGGAGTGGGTTCTGTGTGTGCTGTGTGGCATCTTGTGATGCCCGTGGCAGGGGGTGGAACAGGATGATCTTTAAGGTCCCTTCCAACCCAAGCCAGTCTGGGATTGCTGAAGGCACTTGTGTCTGACTGCTGAGGTGAAATTGCTGGGGGGAATTTCTGTGTTTGCAGAGCTATGGAATGAGAATCCCGTGGTGATGGAGCCCCCAAGCAGAGGGTGGGAATCCTTTTGCTCTGAGGCAGTAAATTCGAGGTTGATCCTAGTTTTTGGGTATCAAACATACTCTGCCTGTCAAGGTACAAGAGATACCACGTTGGTTTTCATGCAACTTGCGGATCACTTTACTCTGGACACCTTGAACTCATATCCATTGTTTATTGAGCAGAAGTACACGAGCAGGAGGCTGTGCTGCTGTGGCCTGGCTTGGGAGGGTGCATACAGTGGTTGGAGTGTTCAGAAATCAGATGATGTTACAAAGTGGATGGCTGGTAAAAAAATAACCTTTGGAAAAGGGGCTGATTTGAGGAGCAGAGGATGTTGTTGAAGTGAGCAGGTGCTTGGTCTCCTCCCACGCTGTAATTCTTGCTCCTAGAACACTGATTTCAAATGGTGCTAGATACAAAGTGGGAAAATCTAAGCCACCATGTGAAACCAGCTTCCAGAGGAAGACACATCTTGTGCATGGCTGCAGGCTGAGGGAGAAAATCCTTCATCTCCACCGTACCTGGAGAAAAATTCATTTATTTAATTTTATTAGACAGCAAGACAGTTACCTTGGGCTTAGCTACTTTATGGATACACTTCTTTTGTGGAATCTTGTGGATGGTTGAGGCTGGTGTAGGAGAAATGAAATCTGTGGTGAGGAAAACCCCCAGCCTGGCAGTGAGTGTTGTTTCCTGCCCTAGCCAGGTGGAATGCACTCAAATTCTTCCCAGCAAGAGATGATCAAGGTTTTATTTCTTGCTAGTGCAGAGCACGATGCTGATGGGGTGAGTGTGGGAAGTTTGTGTGGCACAGGAACACTTTTTCCATTTCACTGCAGATGAAACCAGGCTATAAACCTCATTCTGTCCAAGGCAGAGAGTGTTCTGGCTTTCTGTCACTCACTGATCAGAGAATACAGGACACATCAGGTGCTTTTTGTGACAGGGAAAGGAAATGTGAGTGTCCTGATGGAACTTCCTCTATCAGCAGTCCCTGTGCTTTAAATAAGCAAGGACTTGCAGATTTTTGTGAGACAACTTTTAAATTCTGCAGGCAGGATGAAAATAAATTGGATTGAAAGAACTTCGAGTGTGGGTCAGAGCAGAAAGGGAGCGTTCACAAATTGAACTGTAAATGGTTCAGTGGAAGTTGTCGAGGAAGGAGAGTGTGAAAATGAGTGGCTGATGGTTCCTGGAACTGCAGCAGGGCTGAGCACTTAACCTGCAGTGTCCACAGCTCAGAGCAGAGGGAATAGAGGGGGTGTTGAGAAGCCTCTGAACTGCTCCACACATGCATAATTCAGGAGCTATCAACCCTTGGATAAGTGTCTGACCTGTGCTGGAGCAGAGGCCAATGTGAAATGGAACAAAGCACAACTGGAGGCAGCAGTTTCACTTATTGATGCCCTGGGGTTTTGGCAGCTCTGTGTATTCCTGTTGTAACCACATCCAAAAATCTGCTCCGGTGCCTCCATCCTAATGCACACTCCCAGGCAGCAGAGGGAAAGCTCAGAGACAGGAGCTTGTCCTTCCAAGAAAGAGGGGTGGAGGAAGGGGAAATAACTGGACTAGATTCCTTGTCTGGATATTTACTGTCGTTTCTAAATCCATTATCTGGGGCAACAGGGTGAAAGACGAGTGGAAAGCAGGTTCCCTCCCCAGTGCCTGCCGTGTGGCACAGTTATTTAGGAGGCACCCTCTATTATCAGGTGAGATTTACTCCTGAAAAGCTGCAGCAGGAGTTGCTGCTGAGGAGAGGCAGGTACAGAATTCCAGAATCACAGCAGCATCTCTGAGAAGCAGGCTCACAGTGAGCTTTGCTTTGGTTTTTCCTTGCCTCAGTAGTAACCATTGCAAAGAAATCTTCATTAGGATTTTGAGAAATAGTTGGAGGAAACGTCACTTAATTTTGTGCTGCTGAAAATGGGAACTTGTGTCAAAGTATGAGATTTAGAAGGACTGAACACTTCTGCACATCTTCCCCTCTGCAAAGAGACCAACCTTTCCAGAAATATCATGCAGCAGATGAAGACCAATGGCTCATTTATTATTTATAGTTTTGATAAAACCAGGTTTCACTTCAGCATAATTAAGATGCTGCTGCCCCTCCTCCTGGATACCTGGAGTTTGTCCTGTTGCCTTCACAAGCTCCCCAGAAGGTGTCAGCCCTTCTTGGCAAGGTGCAGGTGCACATTTGGGAAGGGTACATCTGCCTGTGCTCTCCTTTCCAAGGCTCCCAGTGTGTCTGGGCAGGAGAAAGGAGCAGTGCAGGATGCTGTGATCCACAGCTCCCCACTGGGACTGTGCACATGGGCAAGAAAACAGGAGCACAGGATGGTTTGGCTTGGAAGGGACCTTAAAGCTCACCCAGTGCCACACCTGCCATGGGCAGGGACACCTCCCACGGGCCCAGGCTGCTCCAACCTGGCCTTGGACACTCCCAGGGGTGGGGCAGCCACAGCTGCTCTGGGAATTCCATCCCAGCCCCTCCCCATCCTCACAGGGAAGAAGATGAAGCAGTGCTGGTCTCAGACATTTGCTGTGTGGAGAGCAGCAAATGCTGTCACCTGTGCTTGGCTTTAGCACAGGGGTCTGGACTTTCCAATAAATAATAGTAGGGAAAGTACAGTATAATTCTGTGGTTTTCCTCCTTTTCAGATGTTTTAGTGGCAGTGCTGTTCTGTAGCTTCTTTCAGAGGAACAGCTCAAAGCCTTTCATGGACTTCACACTGCTTTATACATTCCATAGGAGACAAAGACAAAAAGGGAATCCCTGCCTTCCCTGTGAAAGGCAACTTCTCTCTACCCTGAGACCTTCAGTCTGCAGGAACAAGGCGAGCCTGGATGTCACAGACCTGATTTTGCACAACCTGCACCTTCTGTAGAAAGGCAGTTCTGGGGTTTTTACAGAAAGCAAAACAGATCTCAGTGTGCATCATAAATTTTTTCCTCCATTTTCACATCACAGGGTGAAACTCATAGTTCATCAGGCTCTGGTCTCCCCTGGAGAAAATAATCCCTGTTTTACATGCTGAGAATCTGAGCTTGATGCATCATCCTCCCAGTGAAGGAATGAATCAGCCCAAGGCCAGGTGCAGGACAAGGGGTGTGACAGTACAAGTGGTGACCTGCAAGGGGAATGGAAATGAGTGAACTTCTAAGGTTTCAAAAAAAGCCTCCTGAGCGTGGGGAGCCTGTAACTGCATCTCTTTGTTGTGCAGGTCTGGTGCTGCGTGGGTCAGCTGTGGACAAATGTGCTCTGACTTGCACTGGGAGCCAGTTCTCTGTGGAGCACTTGGTGTGCCAGAGCAGCAGCCTGGGCTGAGGGAAGGCAGAGCAGGGGCTGCACTGCTTGGGAAAATTGGTGTTTGTGCCTAGGAGATGGCTCTGGAGAGGCCACTGCTGTTATGGGCAGCAAAAACAGGGACTTCCTTCACGAGTTTAAAGCATGAGGGAGATATTTTTTTCCTTTATTAAGACCACAGTAAAAACTCCACATTACAGTCCTGAATTGAACGTAGCCTATTCCTTCAGTCCTACTCTTGCAGCCTTACAACTGCAGTACAAATGGAGTTAAAAGCCAGACACTCTGTGTCTGAAAGCCCCCAAAACCCCAAGGCAGGCTGAACACTGGGAAAGGATGGGGGTAAAAGCCTGTGGAGCTTTGTGTCCCTTTTAACTGTGAGCAGTGGGACAGTCAGGCCTGCTTGGTTTGAGTCACTGTTTTCAATTCCTGTTCAGGGGAATCTGTCAGAGCAGTGTCTGTTTTAGCAGGGTGACCATTAGAGGTGTGCTTAGATATTAGAGCTGTAGTTCCCCATCTTGTGATTCCCCCCTGCTCATCTGAAATTGCTTTGACTTGCCTGGAGTCATCCAGTTCTCCTCCAGCTTTGCTCTCAGGAGAGTTCCTGGGCAAACCCTGAGCCTGTTTGGAGGGCACAGCAACTGCTGAACCCCTGGATCCTGTGGAGAATTCCAGATTTCACAGGGAACAGTGAGGTGAAACTGGGCAAACACAAAAAGAGCACTGCACTTACAGGGCTGAGGTCAGGGAAGGGCAGTAGGAAAGAAAACACCAAATTTAGCCCTGCACAGCCTGAATGAGCAGCACATTGCAAAACTCACTCCACTCAAACAAATGATCCACCTAAGCAGCTGCAACCAGAAAGGCCATTTTCTATTCCTAACTCCTGTACCTAAGCATCACTTTAGAATGTAAAGTACTGATTGCAGGGCTTGAAAGCTCTCACAGGGAGATGATTGTTGTGATTTGTACAGTCAGTTTGGGAACATGGTGTTCCCCCAACACCACCGCTCCAGCTCCTCCAGGTAATGGCAAGGGAAGCCATATTTTTCTTTTGTGTCATTCTAGAGACAAAAGAATGTCCTGTGCCAGGGAGGAGCATAAGGAAACAAACCCAGCCAGATGTTCACTGAAGTATAACCTGCCTTTAGACCAGGCATCTGAAAACAAGCCTTTAGTTTAACACTGCCTGCAGTACAAGGACCTGGCAAAACAGCTGGAGAAAAGCACTGACCAAACACTCCTGGCTGACTCCCGCAGGCACACGAGCTGCTGGTCTGTCCCAGGTTTCCATCATTCCATCCCTGAAATGTCACCGTGTGTCCAAGAGCCATGGTCAGTGTTTAAGAAGCATTTGGGCTGGATATCCAAATGCAAAGCCAGTGGCTGCTGTTGGACTCCTGAGCGCCGTGAGTGTTTGTGGGGGGAGCTGAAGAGATGAGCCTCACTCAGAAATAGCTCTTCCTTGGAAAGCTGGAGGGCTGAATCACAGTGTGTTGGCTCAGTTTTTAGCAGACGAGCCATCACATCTGCCTCCCTGTAGGCGAGGAGCCGTCACTGGCATCGGGATTGGCAGCCAGGTTCTGTCCCTTTGGAAACCAGGGAATGGTGATGGGGAAGGCGAAGGCTCATCGTGGGCAGGGTCAGGCTGGGGGCTTGGTGAGGTGGGCTGGCAGCTCTGGGAGCAGGAGGGCTCTGCTCATGGCCCTGCTCTCCCTTTCCCTCTCTGTCCACAGAATGTGCCCCCAAATTGAACTTTGGGCACTAAGTAAGTTCTTTTGCTCAGAGGCATTAACTACTGCTCTGCTGCCTGGGAGACAACCCTGAGCATATCCATGTGTTGTCCTGAGACAGATGAAAATACCAGTGAGATGGGCAAATAGGAACACCAGGGAAAAATGGGGAAACTTGGGAGGGGACAAGACAGCTCCTAAGGTGAGGTATCTGAAACTGAAAGCACCTGAGAGACACCCCTGGCTTGACAGGCTCTGGGGAGCCTGTAAAGTCCACCTGATCGCCACAGAAATGCAAATGTACACAGAGGTTTTCGTCCTAGAACAGAGTGTGAGCCCTTAAATACATGTCACTCCTGGTTCCCAGCAGTCCAGAGGAAGTCTTGGGGGAAAAGGGGATGAGGGAACTAGTGGAAAGTTTTTGGAGCTAGCAAATAAACAAATTACAGATACGGATTTTTAAATCTTTCAGAGACATGGGACTTTTTTTGAGCTGCAGTTTTGGGCTCAGTGCCCCCACTGCTGCAGTAATACTAATTTTCAAGCCTCCCCTCCAGGTTCAGGCATGGGCACAGTTGCAAGAGAAGTAGATTGGGAGTTCCTGAACCAACTGGTTGCTGACCATGAGTCAGGGGAATGACCTTGCAGCAGGCGGCTCACGGTGCCGCTCTCGGAGCCATGCCAGGATAAACGGCACTGGCATCTCTGAGTGCTGGTGGAACCATTTTGTGACATTCCAGCTTGGCCTTTCCTCCTGCTGCCTTTACACCCAAATTGTTTGGGTGGGTGGGAAGGGAGTAGAGTATTCCCTTTTTTCCTCACAGCCTGGGCTTGGGACTGTCTATATACAGAAATAAAGGGGACAACTCTTATCTCTTGCCTACATCCTTGTCCATTAACATCAGCATTACAGATATTTAACCAAATTAAATCTTACTCTCCCCCCCAGCCATACCCATATTAAACTGTAAGGAAACACCATGATAAAGTTTAAAAAATCCTACGCAGCAGCACTGAATTTTCTGGATAGGTCTGGGAGAGATTTGTCAGAGGAGAGAGGGTAGAACACTTGGCATTTAGATGTTTTAATGAATGTTCCCAAATAAGAAAAGAAAAACATTTGCTTGTAGACTTCAAGCTTCTCACAGCATCAGAAAGCTCCTGACACAGAGCCCAGTGCTGTATTTGTATAACATGGAAATGAACAGCAGCAGCAGCAGAGCTGCAGGCTCTGAGCTTGCTCTGCGAGCTGCAAAATGGCCAGGGATGCTGGGGCTCATCTGAATTCCTTCACCATTTGGCAGGGTCACTAGGTAGACCTGATACCCCTGACCCTTCAGGTGTGGTTTCAACTCTAACATCAATATGAAATGAATATTTCTAACCATATTCAAGCTTGTGCCCCCATCAGCTCCACTCCCTAAAGCACCGACAGGAACCAAGAGCAAAATTCGTCTGCGTCACAGATGTAACATGACCATCGGCAAAACAAGAGCAGGAGGAGATCATGGCTGTCTCGTCCCTCACAGAGCCTTCCTTCACTAGCAGACAAGAAGAGGTAATGCTTTAAATTTATATCATGGGCATGTGAAATCCTGCCCTTCCTTCCCCGAATCCCGCGGTCCCCGAGCGGTCAGAACGCCCGAGAAAATTGCGTGCGTTTTGTCGGCGTGGTACCGAACGCTGCGTCACGATGCTGCACCAAGGCCGAGGCAGAGCAAACCCCACTCCCCAGAGCAGGGAAACCCAGATACAGGAAAATGAATCAGCTCATGCAGTGTCACACACACAAGTGTCAGAGGGAGGGAGAAATCACAGCTTTCCCCAGTCCTTTTGCGGCACTGTGCGGAAAACGATCGTGGAACGGTTACCCAGGTGCAGCTCACGGTGACAGTGCCACCCCTGTGCACACAATCACTGCTGTCCCACAGAAATATGCCATGTCCCCTTCTTAGCCTTGTTTCCTGCCAGTCCCACAGATTTACCTGCTGACAGTAACCTCGATTCCTGAGTAATGAGATTTACAGCTGGAGTTTAACATTGAAATAACTCCTCTTATATCCGTCTCCCTGCCCTCCCTGCGTTTAGGCACAGTTAAACCATCGCTGTGGCCAAAACATGGTGGCAAAAGGAATTAAACCAAATACATCCCTATGCTGATCACACTCAGCAGCCAGTGGCACCTCCTTGAAAGCCATAAAACAGCACTAGCTTTACAAAGTCAGGGCTTCTCCACCCCACAGCCGTGATGGGGAAAACCAGAAGAGTTGTCCATGCAACCAACACTGGAGAAAATACCCTCAACCCACTGATCATCCACACAACCCAGCATCATTCCTTAGTCCAGCTCCTGGCTGTACAGAACCCCCTCCACAGCTGCCTGGGACTGTTCTCATGTGTGTGTGTGTATTAATGCCTGTCTGTCTGTCTGCAGGGACCACCATTGTCGCTGCTGTTCCTGTTGTTCCCCTGCTCTGCGGATCTGGCGCTGCGGGAGGCAAGGATGCTCCGAGGGAGCCAGCACCAGCCAGCGAAGGCTCAGTGAGTCAGGAGGGGTTGTGATGACTGCAGTAAGAGGCTGAAATTCCCTATGGAATCTGGCAGGAAAGGAGGGGAAGGAGGAAAGATGGAGATGGGAAAGAGGGAAAGAAAGTGGGGAGTGGCACGTACAGTCTGTTGGGTTCTTCCCTCCCCGTCCCCGCGCCGCACTGCCGTTGGAAATGGCGGCCCTGCGCAAAGGACGGCGTCGCGAAAAATCCGCAGCGCCTGCGGCCTGCGCGACCAAACCCCCAAAATTCCATTCGGGGTGTAAATCCAGCCCTGCCCTCTCTCCCTGTCCCCCAGAGCACCCTGCAGAGGCCAGGCTGCAGCCCAGGCGATGGGGACGGCGGCCGCGCGGTGCCTGAGCCCAGCGGTTGTTGCTAAACAACCAACCCTGACGCTGGAGATGTCAGCCAGCGAGTAACAGAGATTAAACACTCCTGCTAGCACATCCTGAAACTTGGTAAGCCTCAGAATGATGGAAGGCTATGGAATAATGGCCCCTGTTGTATGAGAAAACAAAGTTACCACTCCACTGCATAATCGGGGGACTTCCTCGGCCAGAAGGACCAAGCTCAAGGCTGGCTGTGTCCTCAGCACTTCCAGGCAGAGCTGCCATCTTCATTGCTGGGCGCTTTAAGAAGAGAGGTGAAAAAATAGTATAGTGAATGGTTAAGAGGGAAAAGTGGTCTTCCCTTCACTTCCTTATCCTCTCTCTGGAGCTGCTCTCTGCCCTTAGTCTCCCATTCATCCTTAACCAGTTCCCAATCCTTCCTTCCTTGCTTTCTAACGCTGTTACTCCTTTGCCAACCTTTACAGAGCCATCACTGAGGGCAGTCTGCATCTCTCTGTGATGTTACCAAGCCTGTGGCAAACTCACACTTGTGCAAACAAAAGCTGAGTTTGGGTAAGAGTAATTTTCATTTCTTTAACTATTCCCATGACATAATTTCCAGGTGCAATCCCTGCCCCAAGCAGCTCACAGTGCTGCCAACACTCCAGCACCTCACAAGAGGGAAAGAAGCAAGGAGAAAAGCCCTGAACACCAGTACTTTCCCCTGCACCGTGGGCTGCAGCTCTGACACTGGACTGGACGGCGAAACGAGACCTCCTGGCAGCACCCATGGGCCAAGGGCTGCACGCAGCACATCCAGCAGTGACCAGCTCCTGTCCTGCCTGCTGCCCGAGGGACGCCTGGCATCCCGGGATCCGAGGTGGGCACAGAGCGAGCAGCGGGCAGGGAGTGGTGGGAAGGGAGCTGGGAGCAGGCAGGGAATGGGCAGCAACTGGGCAGGGAGCAGCCACGGAACATGCCAAGGAATGGGCAGGAGGAAGTTAGGGGACGGACAGGGAGCAGGGGCAACAGAGGGAACAGCCAACAGGCAGGGAATAGGACAGGGGCAGCTGCCGGTACTCGGAGTACTGGGATCGACGTTCAGGTTGCAGAGGCAGCCCAGCACTCACACGGCTGCTCTGCTGATACCCACAGGCAGGGAGCAGGCAGGGAATAGCAGCAGGGAGTGGGCAGAGGGCAGTGGGCAGTGGCAGCAGGCAGAGGGCAGAGGCAGCTGCTGACACCCGCGGGCAGGGAATAGGGAGCAGGGCAGGGAATAGAAGCAGGGAGTGGGCAGTGGCACTGGGCAGAAGCAGCCCTGCTTGCTGCCCACTCCCCTGATACCCACGGACAGGGAATAGGTAGCAGGGCAGGGAGCAGGCAGGGAATAGGGAGCGGGCAGCGGGCAGTGTCCGTAGGCAGTGGCAGAGGGCAGTGAGCAGGCAGGGAATAGAAGCAGGGAGTGGGCAGTGGGCAGTGGCACTGTGCAGAAGCAGCCCTGCTTGCTGCCCGCTCCCCTGATACCCGCAGGGCAGGGAATAGGGAGCAGGGCAGGGAGCAGGCAGGGAGGGAGGGAGCAAGGCAGTGAGCAGGCAGGGAGCAGACAGGGAATAGGGAGCAGGCAGTGGGCAGTGTCGGAGGGCACCGGCAGCGCAGCGGGCAGGGAGCAGGCAGTGGGCAGGCAGGGAATGGGGAGCGGGCAGCGGGCAGCGTCAGCGGGCAGTGTCGGAGGGCACCGGCAGCCCCGCTCGCTACCCGCTCCGCTGACACCCGCGGGGAGGGAGCAGGCAGTGGGCAGGCAGGGAGCAGACAGGGAATGGGGAGCGGGCAGCGGGCAGTGCCAGCGGGCAGTGTCGGAGGGCACCGGCAGCCCCGCGGGCAGGGAGCAGGCAGGGAGCAGACAGGGAATGGGGAGCGGGCAGCGGGCAGTGCCAGCGGGCAGTGTCGGAGGGCACCGGCAGCCCCGCGGGCAGGGAGCAGGCAGGGAGCAGACAGGGAATGGGGAGCGGGCAGCGGGCAGTGCCAGCGGGCAGTGTCGGAGGGCACCGGCAGCCCCGCGGGCAGGGAGCAGGCAGGGAGCAGACAGGGAATGGGGAGCGGGCAGCGGGCAGTGCCAGCGGGCAGTGTCGGAGGGCAGTGTCGGAGGGCACCGGCAGCCCCGCTCGCTGCCCGCTCCGCTGACACCCGCGCACGGCCAATGGGCTCGGGCGCTCCACCTGCCATCCCCGGCGCGCCCAATGGCGGCGCGGCCCCGGCGCTGCGCCCTCCCCGGCCAATGGGAGCCGGCGCTGGCTCTCGTTAATGATGCAGCAGTCCAGGGAAGACTATCACATGTGAGCTGGCCGCCTGCCAGCATGGAGACACCGAGAGAGCAAGGTAAACAACTTTCCAACGCCAAAATGATGACATTTAATCCCTAAATGCTGGCTTCCCGGCTCGACTCATCTTTAACCCCTTTCAGCTGGTGTGGAAGCGTCTGGAAGGCACTCGTCTACCTGTCCCCAGTGCTTTTAAAAACTGGACGACGTGCCCTGCAATGATCACTGCGTCACCGTTTGCCACTTTGCGAACTACGCAGTGACAAACCTCCGAGCTCCGAATCTCAGGGCGCCTGTTAACCCCTGCACCAACCCCTGGCTGACATGCCAGCCTCCAGGGACACGGGGGGGGGATAAACAGCCCAGACAAACCAGGAAAACAGCAGTCTTTGCAAAGTTGTCATCTCTCCCCCACGACTACTACCCTCCTCTGCAGTACAGCAATGCCGGCAGGAGTGACATTAGTACAACCTGTGCCGTCGCTCCATTGAGAAAACAGCTCTGACGCAGAACAGAGCAATCCTACCCAGCCAAAATAATAATAAAAGCACTTTGGGATCCGAACTTAGGGACGCCGGGGGAAAGGGACGCCCTGCAAATAATCCAAATACGTAGCTGCAGCTCCAGCCCCATCCTGATCAAAGGGTACGTACGTGAGGGAGACGAACCGGACCGAGGAGCCGTGCCCGTGCACCATCTGCGCAGTCCTCAGCCCTCCGCTCGCTCTGGAGCGCCGCAGAAGAGAAGGTTCCAGAAATTTCCTTCCCGTTAACCCTTTCGGTGTCTGCCCACTCTCCCTCCCCGTGGGATTAAGCGCGCCGGGTCTCCAGCATCGTCAATGGGCGAAGCTTCCTACGCCAAGCGAACCCAAGTACGAGGTGCAAATGGCAGTGGATGGTGGCAGGAGCCCAGTCCGTGGTGTTGGTGCCACTTCTCTTCCTGGAGCCCTCTCTGCCTCTCTTGCTGCCTCTCTCCCCTCTTGCTGCAGCAGGGCTGTTGCTGGTAGACCTATCGACGGAGCTTGCTCTCTCACTCTCTCGCTGAGCTCTGTGACGCAGCTCTAAATTCTCCAGCCTGCTCCTTGTGTTATAAGAGCGGAACTGCAGCTTTCCAGGGAGCCCGTGCCAGCGGTGCCAGGGCCAGGCAGACCGGAGGGAACGTCGCTCCTGGACTCTGCACCTTTTTTTGGCAATTATTCTGTTCCTCACCTCTCTTTCTGCGCTTCCTCCCCGGCTCTCAGCCTCGCATCTCCTTCTCTGCTTCTGAGTCATACTTGCCAGGTTAACTCTTTTAGGATTGGTAGTCAGCAGTACAAATCTCGAGCGATAGCAGCTGAAACCACAGCCAACTTTTTTGGTGTTTTCTGCTTTAAAAAAACCAAAGCAAATCTTGCTGGCTCTAAAAAACAAAAACACGTGCACGCACACACACGTTGCAGCAGAGAGTTGGTGCTTTCTGATTAACTGTTTCGGTGACAGGAACCACTGCTTGACTTCCTGAAACGAGATATTTTAGGCCCATGTCCTGCAAATCCTCAGCAGGCAGATCCCCTGAAGCACAAGGCAGCTTAAGAGGAGCTGCTGCTGTGAACAAATGCAGGACTTTTGGGCATGAGGCTACTGCTGGCCCCACAAACCCCTGCTCTGCTGGCCACAAGACAGTGATCTGAGCGTGGTTTAGCTGCTGGGGAGATGCATGGCGTGAGATAAGGTACTGAAAGTGCTGGAAAGCCATAGGATCTTCTTAATCTGAGCAGCATTAATAAGTGTTATCACACACACAGATTCAAAACGCTCGGCGTAGGCAGGGGAACTAATAACTGCGCTCCTGGAGTCACCAGAATCCACAGAATCCAATAATCCCCAACAAAGACAGGCCACAGGCAGCTCTGCATTTCAGCACAGCAGGCATCATCCCCAGGCAAGGAGCCTTTTGCAGCTGCACGCTCTCTCCTTACCTCTGCCCCCCAAATCCCTGGAATAACTCCGGTGCCTCCGGCCAGCCCCGGCACCCGGCAGGGGAAGCAGAGCTCTGCCAGCCCCGGGAAGTGTGGAGGAGGATCCGTGGTAGGTGCAGCTCCTGGGAATCAGGGAAGCTGATGGAGAGGCAGCACTGAGAGGGAGTTGATGTGCACACACAGAGCAGCGAGGAGCAGTCCGTCAGGAACCACGGAATGCAGAGAGATCCCTGCTCCACTCCTCCGTCTGCCATTTTAATTCTGACTTCAGAGCCGGCTGCGAGCGTTGGGTTTTTCACTACAACCAAAGCTGAAGTAACCACGGTTTTTTTTCTCCTCGCAGCGTCTGAAGAGCCTGAGCTATTTTGGGATTTGTCTGTACTACACTGAAAATGACACCTGTTACGCACAGACACAAATGAGGAAAATTACAAGTGCCCGGTTGCTCTGATAGGATCCTACAAAAAATGGGGTGAGATCCCGTGGGTCAGGGCTGGGTGAGCAGCACGGGCTGTGCTGTGGGGTGAAGGGGATGACCCCGGTGAGCTGAACAGACACCAGTATGAGAACTGTAAAAAGTCTGTAGTAGCTGATGCAAGGGGAAATCAAGCCTCCATGTGACCAGAAGAAGTAGTGCATGATCAACTAAATGCCACAATACATGGTTTCTTATGCAATCGAGCCCATGGGACTCCAGGCCTTACACATCCACTTTGTGGCCAAAGCTGCAGGGATTAACTCCTTCCTTAATGACTGGGAGCGAGCACAGGCTCCTGAAATGAGTCACCCCCCAAGCAGGCCGGGCTTTGCTGGGGCTGGAGCTGCCTGTGCTGCTTCCAGTCACCCCCATTCTCTCAGGAGCCCCAGCACGCTGGGCCAGGGCGGATTTTCTGTGTTCCCACTTCTCCCTGGTGGTTTGCACCACGCTGTGCAGGCGGGCAGAGCCCACCTCGAGATCCAGGGAGCTCCAGATGTGACAGAGCAAGATGAAACACCCGAGCCAGATGAAAGCTGGGAGCCTCAGAAACGGGGCAGTTCGCTGGTGCTTGCGGCTCACACCGCTTTTGTCAGGCCTGTGGTGCGTCAGGAAGGTGAAACCAACTTTGATTTATCCCAAATGACTCTTTCTGGTTGCTTTCAGGAGAAATGCAGTGTTTATTTTATGGTTTGCTTTCCTTTGAAAATCACCAGCCCTGGAGTGTTTCTGTCCTTGCCTGGCTCTAGGTGCTTGCTGGTGGCTCCCAAGAGGAGCTCAGAGCTGTGCTGCACTGGGGAGCAATCAGCTGTGTCAGGAATCTTGGGGCAGTGGAAAACTTCAGCCCTCAGATCGGAGTGATGAGGCCTAAAAACATAAAGTCATTTTCTGACACTCTTGGGCAGTATTCAGCGTTTGAACATCTTCGACATTCCACTATAAAAATCTAGGCTGCTTTTCTGGTTTAACTGGAGCCCATTTCCATGTGTAGCTACTGGTTTGGGTTGGGTTTTTTTTTTTTAGCTTTTTTTCTTTTCCTTACAGACTTTAAAAGTAGGAGGCAGAGCTTTGGTTTTGTAAGAACTGCCTATGAGGGTGCAAAGCCCTGGGCTAGAAAGGAGGCTTGGAAAATGGGAATAATCCATGGCTGTGGTGTGAGACAGGGGAGATCGGTGTCACCATCAGAATGGCAGGGTAGGAATCTCTTCCAAAACTGGGAGTGACCCCATGGCTGATCACAGCTGGGCCCTGGGTGCTTACAGTGCTGATTAATAAAATAAAGAGTTTTTATAGTGCTGAACATTCTAGCAAGATTTCAGGACTTGCAACTGGGGTGGTTCGGGCTGGATGTTTGGGGAAAATACCATTTGTTGAGGAGGGAGGGAGAGGATTGACTCTCCAGACTGTCACTGACAGTTCCCTCAGCACCATGAAAGGATCAAGAGGGATTCCTCAGCTTCCAGAGGAGGTTTGGGCTTGCCCTGCTTCTGTGCCAGGCTGTACCTGAAGGTTCATCCTCAGTTCTCCGGCGTCTCCCGTGCGATTTTCTGCTGCCACGCTGCGATGACCTTGATAGCAGCAACAAATGGAGTCTGACACTCCCCAGATCTCCCCCTTATGCACATCATTATTGCTGCTGGGGTGTTTTGAGTGCTGAAGGAAACCCTCGTGGTCCTGCCCGCACTTCCAGCTTCCTGCCGGGGAAGCCTTGGCTCGGGTTTCGGTTTAAATGCCATCGGCCACACCTTCCCCCAGCGCAGGAAGCACGATTGTTAAAATCAGGGCATGTTCCTGTTTAACTGAAAGGCTGAGATAAATAATCCAAAGGCTTCGTTTATGCCAAGTGAATTCCTGCCCGGGCCGGAGCAAGTCTGGGCAGCTGTAAATGTGTAACCCCTCGACCTCGCAGCCACGGAAGGGGAGGCTTGGCACATCCCTGCGGGAGTGGCTGGGCACAAACGGAAGGAGCAAAGAATCGGGCAAAGGTGGACAGGGCAGTGGAAAAGTTTCTTCACTTTACCAACGCAAAGGCTTAAAAGCTGCTGTAAAATGCAGAATGGTCAGTTTTTCAAGTGCTGATGTGGGGTAGCTCTTGTTGGATTTGCCAGTGATACCTCATGCTTACAAACAGCCTCAGTGAGGGACAGAGTCACAACAAACATTCAGGTTTTGTTTTTTTCCAAAAGGTTTATTGTTTTCCATAGTGAATTCCAGAGAAATGGCCAGTGAGTCCTTTCTTTACCAGCCCAGCAGAATCACAGAATGGTTTGGGTAGGAAGGGACCTTAAAGCTCATCCAGTGCCACCCCTGCCATGGGCAGGGACACCTTCCACCATCCCAGGCTGCTCCAAGCCCCATCCAGCCTGGCCTTGGACACCTCCAGGGATCCAGGGACAGCCACAGCTGCTCTGGGCACCCTGTTCCATTTGGAACACTGCTGCTCTCCTTGGGATCCCAAGCAGCAGGAGGAAGAGCAGCAGGCAGATAAAGAGCAACAAACCCCTTCCCAAACAGTTTCAAAGCCGATTCCGTGTGTCTGTTTGGGTGTGCTCGGCTGACAGCCCCACAGAGAGCGGGGCAGGGGGTTCATGGTGCCCCTCGGGGGGTGCTTCAAGGGAATTGTGTGGAACAGCTGGTGCTGGGATCGAAAGCCAGCCCTGCCAGAGGTGTGGGCTCGCTCCCGGGCGCTGTCGGGGATGTGTTGGCACGGCTGTGCTGGCACTGGGGAGTCACATTTGCATGGAGCTTTTGCATTCTCGGTGCGAACCACGGCACAGAGCAGGCACTGAAATGGGAGCCCGCAGGTGAAAACCTGGCCCTCCCTCTGAAAACCTGGAATTTTCCCGGTGAAGTCTAAGAAAGCCAGCTGGAAGTGCCAGGATCCTTTTCAAAGAGGTGGCACCGCATTAACATCCCAGCCGCTTCCAAGCACCGCTTCGGGGCCGGTGTGGGACTCGGGGCCGGGGTGTTTGGGATGCTCAGCCCACAGCAGAATTCCCGGTGGGCACAGGGACACCGCCCCCACCCCCGGGACCCCCGGCCGCCCTCCCAGCGCTGGCAGCGGCTGTGGGGGCAGCTCTCGCTGCCTCCCGATGCAAGGAGCCAACAGCGCGGAGACAAAAGGAATTATTTCAGCTATTAGCTGCTAAGAATAGAGGCGGCGGGGGTGCTGAGGTGCCTGACAGCGCAGCCGGAGGAGCAGGGATTGCAGGGGGAGCACGGAAATAGCCGCGCTCCCGCTCAGCACCCGCGGCTCCGTGAGTCACCCCGGCCCGGGGGCGGGCAGGGTCCGGACCGGACAGGGACCAAACCGAGCAGGATCCAAAACCAGCAGGGTCCGAACCGGGCAGGGTCCGGACCGGACAGGGACCAAACCGAGCAGGATCCAAAACCAGCAGGGTCCGAACGGGACAGGGTCCGAACCGGGCAGGGACCAAACCGAGCAGGATCCAAAACCAGCAGGGTCCGAACGGGACAGGGTCCGAACCGAGCAGGGTCCGAACAGGACAGGGTCCGAACCGAGCAGGGTCCGGACCGGGCAGGGACCAAACCGAGCAGGATCCAAAACCAGCAGGGTCCGAACCGGAGCAGGATCCGAAACGGGCAGGGACCAAACCGAGCAGGGTCTGAATGGGGCAGGATCCGAACCCAGCAGGATCCGAGTGCAGCAGGGTCCGAACCCAGCAGGGTCCGAACCCGGGCAGGGTCCGAACCGGGAAGGATCCAAACCCAGCAGGATCCAAACCCAGCAGGATCCGAACCCAGCAGGGTCCAAACCCCACAGAACCGGCCCCGGGCTGGGTTTGCAGGGCAGCTTTCGGCACAGGACCCTGGTTTTCCCTGCAGAGCATCTTCCCAATCGCCAGGAGAAGCCCAAAGAGCCGCTCTGGCTGCTCTGCTGAAGGTTCCGCTCCCTGGGCAGCGGGTCCCGCTCTGGCACGGGCCAGGAGGATTTGGGAAAGGCAAACATTCCCGAGCCGGAGCAGGCTCTTGATGTCGGTCCAACTGTGTTCCAGGGTGTTTTCCCAAGTCTAATCTCGAAGTTCCCTTTGCAAATACCTCATAAAAGGTTAAAGATACACATGGCAGGTATTTAAGTGCGGGGTCAGTAAATGGTGAGGTGCTCAGAGATGGCTTTAACATCTTGTCCTGCTGCTGTTTAACCAAAATCCTTTTGGTATCACTGCGTGTTTTTATCCAATATAGCTTGGAAGAGGCAATTTTCCTTCTGTGCTGTTTGTGCAGCACAGGGTACAACACATTCCTGTTCTATGACGAGGTTTCCAAACTCCATAGTAAAATGAATAATAATGATAGTAAATGTTGTATAACTTTTTTTTTTTTTTATTTTAATACAGCAATCTTTGTATTACTTCAGTGCTGGATTTTCCAGTTATTGTAGGTAGGGGGAAAAAAAGATTAAAAAAAAAAAAACAAAACAAGGAAAAACAATGAATTGGAAAAAAAAAAAAAAAAAAACCCAACCCAAATACATTCAAGGTTTGTAAGGAAAGAAAAATCAGTCCTGGGTGCCACTGCAGAAAGAGTCAAGCTGGACAGAATTAAACATCTCAGCTGGAGCGTGGACAGGGCAGCAGACAGCCTGCTAAAAATAGATTAATCCCAATTACAGCCACACTTCTGCTGTGCCCAGGTCCCCGCTCCCCGTGGGCACAGGGCGCTGTGACTGGAGAGGGGCTCGGTGCCCGGCTGGCCGCAGCGGGGCCGGGGGCACTCAGTGCCCGTCCTTGCAGAACCCGGGGGCTCGGAGGGTGGCAGTGGCAGTGACAGTGGCAGTGGCAGTGGCAGTGGCAGTGGCAGCAGTGTCCCCCCTGCCGGCCTTGGCTGCAGCTCCAGCTGCCCAGCGCTCAGCTCCGCTCCTGCCGATCTGCTCTGCCGGTGACCCGAGCTCTGAGCTCTGCCGGGCACGGCTGCGGCTCCCGCGGCCTCTCCGCCTAAAGACCGAGCCCTGGGCTCCTCCTGCATGCCAGGCTCTGGTTAAACCCTGCAGAAATCCCGGCTGGATGGATTTCCTCCTCTGACTGCTTCTCTGACTGCTTCTCGTCAGCGGCGTTGCAAAATGTTTAGTGGGAAATAAACAGATTTAAGCCTCTGTTTTCCAAACTCTGGTAAGTTTATTTGTCCCATCCAGCCTGGGAAACTCTGGCAAATAACTCTTTCCCCACCAAAGGGATGGATATTAATTACCAATTTAAATAGTTAGTCAGAAAATGAATCCCTTCAGCTGTAACAACTTAGTTTTGTTTGATGAGAAACCAGGAGTGAATGCTCTGGGGTTTCTTTTAGTTTCTGTGGCAGAAATCACATTTTAATATCTTGGATTTTCCTGAGGAACAACTGTAAGTACAGGGGAACAGCATGGATTAAATTTTATGTTCATCTGAGCCTGATGGGATGTTTTATGTAAAAATCGAAGCCATGGTGAATGCCAGGACCCAGCCCTGAGAGAGGCAGGATCGTGTCCAGGCTGGCAGGCAGCTCTGAGTGGGGATAAGGGTTTGGATGCGCTGAGGAGCAGCAGTATTTCTGCTTAGAACTGGTCAGAAAAGATTTCAGTTTACACTTTTGGGGCTCAATCACCCTTTGCACTGAAATGCAGATCCAGGATTTGGCTTTTTTTTTGTTTTGTTTTGTTTTGTTTTTATTTAAATGAGAAAGACTCAGTGCAGAGCAGTTGGTACCTGTGGGCTGCAGGGCAGAAATTCCCCTGCACAGCCCTGTTTGCTTCCCCAAGAGAAGTCCCACGGAGCCAGTCTCCTGGAGCTCAGCTGGTGCCAGAGCAGAGTTTCTGGCTGTCCCTCAGTCCTGGCTGTCCCTCCTGCTGTCACCTCCCAGCTGCCTGGAGCTGCACCCTGGGTACACAAAAACCTCCCATTAAAAGTTCCGTCAACCTTGTCATGTAACAAAGCAACATTTTCCCACTGGGAAGTGAACAAACAGGGAAAAAAACCCAAAAACCTGTTTGGGCATTCCTGAGTAGCTGGTTTGGCATTGCTGGGCCAGCAGCAGCCCGTGGCCAGGAGCATCCCTGTCCTGTGCCCCCTGCTCCTGGCATCAGCTCTGCCAGGTGAGCCAAGCCTGGGGCCTGGCTGGGAGATCCCTGCGGATGTGTCACTGTGATATTTTATGAAAAATCCCTTCGCTAGGATTTTTTTCTCCTGAGAAGCTGAGAAGCCTCAGAGGAAAAGAAAAAACAACAATTATCTGCTGCTGTGGAATGCAACAGGTGCATCTTTGATGGGTCCATGTGGGTTGTTTCTACTTAATGACCAGCCATGGTCCAGCTGTCTCGGACTCTCGGAGAGTCACGAGCTTTTTTTATCATTCCATTCCATTCCATTCCATTCCATTCCATTCCATTCCATTCCATCCCATTCCATTCCATTCCATTCCATTTTCCTTTCTAGCTTTCTGTCTGTATCATTTTCTCTATTCTTTTAGCATAGCATTTTTAATATCATATAATATCATAAAATAATAAATCAACCTTCTGAAAAGATGGAGTCAAGATTCTCATCTCTTCCTCGTCCTGGGACCCTCGAAGACAACCACGTGGCTGGGAGGGCACATCCCTGCCCGTGACTGTGCCTGCCTGGAGCCGCTGCTTTTGCAGGGATTGGGAAATGTGCCGTTGATGTTCTCAAGCCCCACGTTGGGCGCCAGGCTGTCGCGGTGAGGACTTTGTCACAACTTTGTGACAACTGGGGCGCGACAGACCCCCCCTTGCAAGCTCTGCAGAATCCCAGCTACCAGCGGCGCAGGAACAAAAGGCAGCAGCACGGGTCTTGGGGTGAGGCTTGGGGTTCATGATCAGCACCCAAGACCCAGACTTGGGGCTAGCAAGAGCTTTCATACCTCGCTCGGGAGGAGGGGTTTAGGGTAGCAAACCAATAGGGGTATGGTTGGGGAGGGGTTGGAGGCAGGGTATTTTACTCTTGAACCAATAAAGGAGCACTGGGGAGGGGAATAACTTGGGTAATAGGGTCCCAAAGGACACAAAATAGGGAATTCTCCAGAAGAAAGGGCAGGTTGGGGGAGGATTAACACCCAGTGGGAGGGAGGAGCAAGGGGGATTCAGAGGGAAAAGGGCAGGGATAGGCGGGATTGACAACTGGGAAGCTGGGGGTTTAAAACTCAGTAGGGAGTGGCATAAGGGGATTGCAAAATCACAAATTGAACAGCAAGCAGACCAATAAAACAAAACAAAAGAACCCCACACTGCAACAGTGATTCACGGGAGAGCTGCAGCCCCGCGCGGCACCCGCGGGCGCTCGGAGCCACCAGACGCGCACGGAGCAGCTCCGGCTGCCAGGGAACGCCCAGAGCCGGCGCCTCGCTGCACGCACACCATTTATTAAAAAAAAAAAAACAAACCATCCTGAAGTGCTTTTTATTACCGAAAATTATCATATTTGGGATTATCATATTCATCAGCTTGGCTGGCCGGGGTGTTCTGCTGTTCCTGCTGGGCTTGGTGCTGGCAGCGCTGCCTGAGCTCTCTCCCTGCCTCTCGTCTCAGCCTGGAAACTGGGATTGTGAATTATTTTGGCCGGGGATAAACTGGCCTAAATAATTTGCTTGTACAGCGCTGAGCCACGGTGGCCTCTGGGTCTCAGCTGAGCCTTCTGGAGGCTTCTAAAAATAAGGAGTTCTAAGCTATTATCTTTTAAAATACTTGGAAAAAAGAGGGGGCAAAGCGAGGATCCTTTCACAGCTGTTTTGGCCTCAAACTGCCAAGATTTATTTTTTTAAAAATGTGTTTTCTTGATCATTTCTCTCCCTAGCCTTTCATTAAAAAAGAGCTCACAAATTTAGGACAGGTGTTTTGTACTTCCATAGCAAAAATCATTTGAAAACCACCAGTAACTTCTAAAATCCAAGCTACCAGTAATAAAATGAAAATTGATCCTAAAGCCATATTTTTATGCATGAGCTGATTACTCTTCGTGGCCTGGAATTATTTTGCAAACAACGCTCAATTAGAGAATGAACTTTTCTATTTTTTTCCCTAATTGTCATTTTTTAAGATATTTTGGATATCCCATGGCAGGGGTGGAATGAGATAAGTTTTAAAGTCCCTTTGATGGCCCCCAGCCCAAACCTTTCTCTAAATCCTTTTCACAGACACAAGACAGGGAAATCCATCCCGCTGGCACTGGGAGGGGACGCTCAGAATGGTCCAGGGATGGTTCCAGTCTGGAGCTGCAGTCATTCCATGACTGGAGAGGATGGCAGCGAGGGAACCACCAGAGCCAGCACAGCCCAGGGGGAAGGAAAGGCAGAAGTCGTGGATGGAGAGCACGCAGGTTCATTTGGGAAGGACCTGCTGCCTCCTAAGGACCTGAAATAAACCCAGCCAGCCCCCATCCCCACAGAAATTCCTTCCTTCAAAGCACTTCTAGTGGAATTTACCTCCTGTTCCTGAGTTCTCTGCTGGTTTGGAACAGAGCAGTCGAGGCTGGAGGGCTGGGCTGCAGGTGAAAAACCAGCTCTGCCTTTGGCAGCAGGGGACAGGCAGAGCTGTCCCCTCCCAGGGGACACCTGTGGCACTTTTACTGGGAGGACACAGAAGAAATCCAACAGCCTTTGGTCCTGCCTGGGCAGGGCAGAGCTCAGAGCAGGCACCCGGGCTGAGGGCACCTTACAAACCCTGCCCCAGGCTGACAGAGCCGTGCTGGGGCACAGAACTATCCCAAAACCAAATATTCCCGAACTGGACCTCGAGCAGAGCACAGGACATGCCTTTGGTGACTGATAATGGGAGGGAGAAGCGTTCTGTCAGCCGGGCCCTGTGTGAGAACCAGCAGAGGAAACCTAAGCCGCGAAACATTAAAGTTCCAAAATTAAACCCTTGTTTACGTAAGGACTGGGTCACTGCTGCTGTGGAACACGGCGGTTTGAACCAAAAAAGGCCTTTTTCAGCAGGCCCTGCTCCCTGCCAGGCCTCCCCCAGCCCGTCCCCATCGATTTCTGCTGCTCGTTGTCCTGTGCAGGGAGCAGCACCTGGGAGCTGGCCCCGGCACTCAGCTCCTCACCCTGCTGCTCACTAACACCTCACAGGGCTGGGAATCCTCCTCGGTGCCCTTCCCAAAACTGCCCTTCCCCAAACTGCCTTCCCCTCGTCCTCTTCCACGGAACAAAATCCAGCTGCAGGCCCCCAGCTGGGTTTGGTGGCTTTAACCCAGGCTGGAAACTGCATTTGGGGCTGTCCCTGAAGAGCCAGGAGCAGGAGCTGATGGTCCCGTGGGTCCCTTCCAGCTCAGGATATTCCATGATTCAATGGGGTTTTTCTCTGTGAAATAAGGAATAAAACTGTCTGCAGCCTCTACAGAAAGCAGTGGAATGTCCTTGCTGCTTCAGCCTGGCTAGTTACAAATATAACACAGCAGAATAAAAATAAGAATGTAAATGCAAAATATAAAAAAAAGAACTTTATGGAGCTTCCCCCCTGCAGTGTCTTTTAAAAGCCTTTTACCACATGGCTAAACACACCTTTATTTATTTTTTTTTAAGAAAAGGGAATAAAAGAACTTAATCCAAACTAAATATTTAAGCAAACAGCAATTAACTAACAATGATGAATGGTAAACATTCCTAGTCCCACGCTAGGCCGGGACTTTAAAGCCCGTTTATCTAAGCTAAAGCTGCTCAAGGGGAAAAGCAAGTTTATTGAGTAAACTTTGTCTCAGCCACCTTGCTATTAAAACAGTCCACAAGCAGAACCTGCATCGTATATTCTGGGAGGAAAAAAAGGAGGGAGAACAAAACAGCCCATGGCATGGAAGTTACAATGCTGTGTGGAGCAATCATCCCTAAATAGAAAAACGGGGAAAATACAGAGCTGTGAAGCAGCTCCTTCCTTGGAGCCTTGGGTTAAAATAGGAAGAATGAGAGACCCCTTAAATTCCACCCGATGTTCCCATTTGGCCTGGGGGTCTCATTGCCACTTATCCACTGGGAAGGAGGGAGCCTGGGCAGAGTTGCCTAAGATTTTATCCACTTGGATCCTTTTATTCAAATGTAACATTATTATTATTATTATTATTATTATTATTATTATTATTATTATTACTATTATTTAAATTTGAATGTAACATGATTATGTCATTATCATTATTAGTATTGTGATAATTAGCATTATCACCATTATCATTACCATTATTGTTACTATTATTTCCAGTATTCCTATTTATTATTATTCCTATTGACATTATAATCATCATCATCATCATTATCAGAATTATCATGATTTTAACCCATCCTCATCACTCTGGAGCAGGGGTGCTGTGCCTGTCCCACGCCAGCCCCTCCCCTCGGGCCCGGGGCTGGGGGGGGGCGGGTCCCGGCCCTGCGAGGAGAGGGGAGACAAGCGGGGGGCAGGGTGGGAGTGGGGGGCATGGGGGTGAGCAGGGGATGCGCAGGGGGGATGCAGGGGATGAGAAGGGGATGCAGAAGATGAGCAGGGAATGCAGGACATGAGAAGGGGATGCAGGCAGGGGATGCAGGAGATGAGCAGGGGATGTGCAGGGGGGATGCAGGAGATGAGCAGGGGATGCAGGGGATGCAGGAGATGAGCAGGTAATGCAGATGGCGGGATGCAGGAGATGAGCAGGGGATGCAGGCAGGGGATGCGCACGGGAGGCGCGGGGATGCAGTGGGATGCAGTGCGCAGGATGTGCGCAGGATGTGCGCAAAAAAAAAACGGGAGGTGCGCGGGGATGTGCGCAGGATGTGCGCGGGATGTGCGCGGGGATGCAGCGGGGCGAGCGCGGCGATGCAGCGCGATGTGAGCGCGGGTGCGGCGGGGACGCGGCGGGGCGTGCGCGGGGACGCGGCGGGGCGAGCTCGGAGATGCAGCGCGAAGTGCGCGGGATGTGCGCGGGGATGCAGCGCGACGTGCGCGGGATGTGCG
Organism: Pyrgilauda ruficollis; assembly: GCF_017590135.1. Classification (NCBI taxonomy): domain Eukaryota; kingdom Metazoa; phylum Chordata; class Aves; order Passeriformes; family Passeridae; genus Pyrgilauda; species Pyrgilauda ruficollis. The sequence continues at coordinate 1,138,072 of NW_024508102.1, read as the reverse complement.
CGGGGATGCGGCGCGACGCGCGCGGGATGAGCCCCGAGATCCAGCGCGACGTGCGCGCCGTGTGCGCGGGGATAGAGCGGGACGTGCGCGGGATGTGCGCGGGGTGCGCTCGGGCTGTGCCCGGCCCCGATCCCCCCGCTCCCCGCCCCCGGTACTCGCCTGGCGCAGCATCCCCGGCCCGGGGCGGCTCCCGGGGGGCTGCGGAGAGCTGGGGCGGAGCGGGGCCGGCGGAGGCGGAGGAGCCCCCCGGGCCCTTCTGGATCCCTCGCAGAGGCGGCGGCCGCGGGGCCAAGGTCACCCCGCGGCGACTACAATTCCCAGGAGGCGGCGAGACGCCGGGAAAAGGCCCGGGGGGAGCGGGGCAGGAGTGAGGGGTCCGCTCCAGACCCCTCCCAGCCTCCTTCCCCCAGCATTTTCCTCTTCTTCGCCATCGGAGCTGGGATGTCCCATCCCGGGGGATGACGGCGCAGCTTTTGAGAATCCGGCACGAACAGACGCGGATCTATTTCGGGATTAAAAAAAAAAAAAAAAAAAAGGCAGCATGAGGAGGAATAATAAATGTCTGACGGTCGGGTTTAAAGTGCTGCGTGCTCCTTGCAGGGCTGCAGCCCCTGCGTGCGCCACCGCACATCTCCGGGACCACCTTCCAGGACCTCCACAGTCATTAGTGGGTATTATCCTCGCTCCCTCTTAGGAAGTGGTGGGATAATCATTCCCCATTTAACGGCTGGGAAACTTGGCGCAGCGCACATTAAGTGATTTGCTGACAGGCGCACAAGAAAATTGCGCTAGTCAAGCGTTCTCCCAATTATGCCATCCTTGGAACTGCATAATTTCTCTGCGTAATTCCAAACACGGCTCAGACTCCCCGGGCAGGGCAGGGCTCCATCTCTGCACGGCGTGCGGCTCAAATCAGCTGGCGGGACCCGCCTGTGTCCCCCGGGGGGCTCCTCGGGGCTCGGACCCGCAGCTCCGGTGCCACCGCACAGGTATCACCCGGGGGGCACACCAGAGCCCTGGGGAGGCCGAGGGACGCTCAGCTGCCCGGGGGTGCCGCACAAAGCCCCCCTCCCACCTTCTCCAAGCGCAGCTTCAGGATTCCGCAGCCCAGTGGAAATTCCCCAGCGGTGCCAGCGCTGGGGCCTCCGGGGACCGGCAAAACCTCCCTGGAGCCAGCCAGGAGCTGGGGCTCTGCCACCGGGAGAGCATTCCGGCCTCCGGGAGGGATCCCGTGGAGCAGGGGGTCAGGGGGGGTAGGGGGTCCCGAGGGGCAGGGGATCCGGGGAAGCGGGGGGTCCGGGGGAGCGGGGATGGAGCCCCTCGCCCTCCCCCGCGGTTCTCCAGGCTCCCCTGCCCTCATTCCGACGGGCCGTGCCCGCCCAGCCTCCTAATCTGCGCTAAGTGGCACTGCCGATGAGCGCTGCGATAAATTTAGAAAGAAATCTTTGTGTGGGTCAGAGGAAAAACACGGCGGGGGGAAGCCGAGCTGCTCCGCTGGGCTGGGCTCGCTCCCAGCCGCGTTTCTCATCCTCGCTGCCCAAAGCCAGAGGCAGCCGCAGGGCTCAGGGGTGGGCCAGACCCTGCTGGAGTTGGTGAGCCAAGGATTCCTCGGTTTAAAAGAAAGATTTTTCAGTGATTTAGTGGGAAAGGAGCGGGAGGAGGCAGCGCTGCCCCGGCTCCGACCGCGACCTGACATTTCAGCCGGAGCCTCTTAAAGAGCAAGTTTGCCTTGCCCAGGATTTGTTTATAAGCACGAGCAGGGAAAGCAGTTGTTCTTAATTCCTCTCTCGGGCTCCTGCCTGCCCTGCCTGCTCCTTCCCAATCGCTTTTGTTAATCTCTTAAATTGTTTTAAAACAACAACAACAAAATAATGGCATTAGCGGTGCGAAATCCCCCGTGAAATCGCCAGCACAGCCCCACGTCCCTCTCTAAAATCGGAACGTTTCAAACTGTTTTATCATTTGCTGGTGAATTATATTGTACCAGAACGAGGAGAGGAAAAGAATTTTCTGAATGTATTTCCTGTAATAAGCTATTAAGACCTTGTACTGCTAATTAAACTATTAATTAGACGTCTTATCGTTCCTAAACACGTTAGCATGTTGCCAAAGCAGCAATAAGCCTCTGGGGCAGGCAGGAGATAAGGAAAGAAGGAAGATGCAAACATGAAGATTAAAAAAAAAAAGAAGAAAAAAAAAATCAAAAGGACCAGAAACAGCAAATAAATAACTAAGAGTCAGAAGGGTGAGGTATTCTTAATTTGTATGAATAAAAAATAAGTAACTTGAGAACCAATTTCCTATGTAGGAGCCCTTGGGGCATCTCTGTCTTACCCAGGACAAGAAGGGACAGGACTTTTCACACCTTTGTGTTTCTGCAGTCAGAGCAGTGGAACCAGAAGTGGAACCCATCTTCCCCACCACCAGAAGTTGCCATTAGAAAATTAACAGAAAAACTATTCAATAATGGTGGGGTTTTCCTTCTCCAGGAGAAAAACACAAAGAATTTTCAATAAGAAGACCTTAACACCAAGGAATTTCTGCATCTGCCTCCACACTGGCCCACAAACAGCACCCCTGGCTCGCCCATCCTTGTCTTTTTTAAGTTAAAAAAGAACATTTCCAGCCTCACAGCGCTTGGGATGCTCTTGGCACGCTGTGAAGGTGTTTCCCTCTGCCCCTGTGGCTCCTTCAGGAACGAGGAGGGGTCAGGGGACAGCTCTGCACCCCGAGGTCCTGGCTCCCCCTGTCCTCTGCCCATCCCGGGCTTTCCAACACATGGAAATGTTTCCAGACCCTAATTCCTCAGCGTTTGCCTCCCACAGTCGATCTCAGGGCTGGATAATCTCATTTATCTCTGTTATTACAAATCAAAACAGCAGCAAATTAAATGGATCTGAGGGCCAAGATTAAAGCTCCAAACACGTGGGAAGTGCCTGTGATGCAAAGAGCTGTAAATATATATATATTTTTTTAAAGGGGGGGATGGAAAACCCTACACAGATGCTGCTCTTTTACCTGGAAAGCAAAGACAGGATCATGGAAGAATTAAGGCTGGAAAAGACCTCAAAGATCAAGTCCAACCACTAATCCAGAGCTGCCAGGCTCACCACCATGGTTGGAAAAGGAGGAAAAAAAAATCAAAATGAGCTTGATCATCACCTTTTTCCAGCTCTGGGAAACGCCTTTGTGGCCAGCTGATGGTGGCTGAGGTTCAGGCTGGCTCAAAGCTGGGGCTCAGAGGACACTGCTGGTTCCCTGGCTGGCATTTCAGGGATTCCTGGCCCCACTGATGCTCCTCCAGCTTCTTTTCCTGAGGTGGGACACAGGACATCACCAGAGCCCTCCTGTGCCCCTGAATTCCCTGGGTCAGACCAAAAATCCTGCGTGGCCTTGAAGGAGATGGGGCAGCAAAACTGGGAGAGCTCCAGAAAGAAAAGAAACGCGGGATCTGACACTGAGCACGCAGCTGGGAAAGAAATGGATGTGAAACCCAGGTGAGAAATGCCACGGTGGATGCTCCCCCTTCCTGGAATTTGAGCTCCAAGCGCCTCTGTTCACAATATTATTCCGTAATTCCAGGGTTTCGCTGATCCCGGGATGGATTGCAGAGCCGCGGGCTCTGCGCTTTTTTGGGTCTTTTTATTTTAAGATGGGTCTGATTTGGGCGTTATTTGGGTGTTATTGTTGCCAGGGCAGCGTTCCCCGAGCTGCAGCTGCCCTCTGGAGCCCGCTCGGAGCGCGCTGCAGAGCGCAGCCAGCAGATAGCAGCATTGGAGAGCGAATGAGCACAAGTGTGCGAAAATGAGCAAAAAGGGGCACAAGTGAGCGAAAATGAGCAAAAAGGGGCACAAGTGAGCGAAAATGAGCAAAAAGGGGCACAAGTGTGCGAAAATGAGCAAAAAGGGGCACAAGTGTGCACAAGTGTGCACAAGTGTGCACAAATGAGCACAAATGAGCACAAATAAACACAAATGAGAAAAAATGAGCACAAGTGTGCACAAGTGTGCACAAATGAGCACAAATGAGCACAAATGAGCACAAGTGTGCACAAGTGTGCACAAATGAGCACAAATGAGCAAAAATGAGCAAAAATGAGCACAAGTGTGCACAAGTGTGCACAAATGAGCACAAATGAGCAAAAATGAGCAAAAAGGGACACAAGTGTGCACAAGTGTGCACAAATGAGCACAAATGAGCACAAATAAACGCAAATGAGAAAAAATGAGCACAAGTGTGCACAAATGAGCACAAATGAGCAAAAATGAGCACAAATGAGCACAAATGAGAAAAAATGAGCACAAATGAGCACAAGTGTGCACAAGTGTGCACAAATGAGCACAAATGAGCACAAATGAGCACAAATAAACGCAAATGAGAAAAAATGAGCACAAGTGTGCACAAATGAACACAAATGAGCAAAAATGAGCAAAAATGAGCACAAATGAGCACAAATGAGAAAAAATGAGCGCAAATGAGCACAAGTGTGCACAAATGAGCACAAATGAGCAAAAATGAGCACAAATAAACACAAATGAGAAAAAATGAGCACAAATGAGCACAAGTGTGCACAAATGAGCACAAATGAGCAAAAATGAGCAAAAATGAGCACAAATAAACACAAATGAGAAAAAATGAGCACAAATGAGAAAAATGAGCACAAATGAGCAAAAAATGAGCACAAATGAGCACAAGTGTGCACAAATCTGCACAAGTGTGCACAAATTAACATAAGTCAGCACAAATGTGCACAAATGTGCAAAAATGAGCACAAATTAGCACAAATGTGCAAAAATGAGTACAAATTAACACAAATGAGCACAAATGAACACAAACGTGCACAAAAATAAGCACAATCGTGCACAAATGAGCACAAGTGTGCACAAATTTGCACAAGCGCGCACAAATGAGCGCGAATGAACAAAGTCAGCACAAATTTGCACAGGCGTGCCTCCCGTGCCGCCCCCAGCCCTGCGGGATGCTCGGGGCTCTCACAGGACGGGAAATCAGGGCCAGCAAAGCCAGCAAGGAGCTGCTTTTCCCCGGGCCGGGATGGGCTGTTTGCCTGTGCAGGGCTTGTGATGGTGCAGGTGTGCTCTCACCTGCGAGGGCTCTGCTGGTTTTACTGGGAGAGGATGAAACACCCAGCCGAGGGACGCGGCGAATAAAAATTAATTCAAACTTGTTTGCTTTCGTGAATTTGGCTTCAGCAATGCACAGAGTGAGCCGCCTTCAACTCACAGTAGAATTGTGAGGTCGTTCAGACAGGAAGGTGTTCCTTCACTTCTGGGAAAATCTTTGATTTCAGCCAGCAGAAGGATTTGGGCAGGCTGGGGAATGGGCACAGACACAACATCCAGTGACAGTGCTGCATCTATTTCTATCTATTTCTACATTTTTCTATCTATTTCTATCTATTTCTATTTGTATTTGTATCATTGATATTTCTATTTCTATTATTTCTATTTCTACTATTTCTATTTCTATTTTTATATCTATTTTTTTTGTATTTGTATTTATAGTTAGCACCTTGTATCCCCCCTGTTCTTCCCCAGAGGATGTTTTCATGCCAATTGTTTTCCTCTGGAGGGTCCCTTTCAATGTGAGGCTCACCCAAGCTGAAGACTGAGCTAAAGATCTTGAGCTCATCAACCAGGTAGGAGCACTTGCACCAGCCTTGAACCGCGTTTATGGGAAAACAGGCTGCTCTCGGAAGCTGAAATGGACTCAGACCACCCCAAAATGGCCCAAAAAAGCAGCTGTGAGTGAGGCTGCAGGGGCTGGTGAGAGGAGGGGGCAAGGAAGGAATGCAAGGGGGCTGATAAGGAAGGAATAATAAGAAAAACCTTTCTGGCCTGGCCAAGGCTGTTTACACACAGGCAAAAAACTTCCTGAGCTGGAAGCGCAGCCTTTCCCAGCCTTTTTTTCCCAGCCTTTTCCGCTGGCTCAGCACCGGCCCCGCTCCCGGCATTTCCCTCAATCTGGCTTTGGAGGAGCCTTTTGTTTTGCCGGAGCACTTGGCTGTAACTTTATTGTCCCTGCCTGGCCGCAGGGCATGCCCCGAGCTGTGAAAAGCGCACCTGAGGTCTGATGAGATCCGCAGCTCCCGGTGCTGATGCGATAAACGCCTGCCAGCAGAAAAAGCGGCCCCAGCTCCCTGCCCCAGCTCCCTGCTCGTCCAGCCTTCCCTGCGAAAGGAATTTGTTTTTCCTGCATCTGTTCCCCTCGCAGCCAGAGGTCAGGCTGCCCCAAAACCCCGGGAGTGTCCCCCGAGGGGTTCCTGGTGTGCCCTGGGGAGGGTCAGGCATCCCGGAGAGCAGAGGGGCTCAGGGCAGATCCCCGCTCCCAAAGCTCCTGCCTGCAAAGGAGCTCCAGCATCTCCACAACAGAAGGCACCCAAGGCTTCCCTGTGTCCCCCCTGCAAATTTTTTGGGGCAGGAAGTGTTGCCGGATGCGAAAAATGTGTATTTTATGATTGGCTTTTCGCAAGTATTAAAATGGATATTGTATGTGTTATGTTAGAAAGTTATAGAACCCCAGCATGGCCGAGGCTGGAAAATCCCCCCAGGGTCATTGATCCCCACCTTGTCCCCAGCCCAGAGCACTCAGTGCCACCTCCAGGTGACACCTCCAGGGATGGGGACCCCAAACCCCCCTGGGCAGCCCCTGCCGAGGCCTGGCCACCCTTTCCATGGAGAAATCCCTGCTGATGCCCAGCCTGCTCCTCCCCTGGTGCACTTCCCTGCTGCCAGGCCAAGCCCCAGCCCTGCACATCACTCCAGAGTCTCTTTTATTTCCCCAGGAATGAACCTTAAACATCAAAACAAACAAATGGAACAGGCGAGGTGTAACAGCCTGCTGCACGTCACTCATCCCGCAGACGGTTTTTTTTTTTTGGGAGGGGAACGTGCTCAGAGCAAGCCAGAGCCTTTAGTCATGGGATTTCTGCTGAGAAAAAACCTCTCTGTGAGGCGTTGTCCTCCCACCCTGCTGGCAGCAGCCAGAGCCACACATCCCGCAGGGATGAGCACGCTGCAGCTCCAAGGACACAACGAGAAACCGGTTTTTTGTACTTAATTATTTTCCTTTTTCGACCGGGATTATTTACAATGAGATCCGGGAGAAGCAATTCACACCAAAGCAAACAGCCTGGAATATTTTAATTGCGTTTAAGCGACTCTTGCACCCACAAAAAAAACAGCCCCAGGTGGTGATGGATGTTGCTGTCATTGCTTTGAGCACTGTACCAGAAAAAAAAACCCCTTCCCTCAGGTGTTCAGCACTGAGAGAAGGTTGGGATGAATTCACTCCTGAGAGGGTAGATCAGCTCCAAGGGCCATTTTTGGGTTTATTTGGGGTGTGGAGGTTGCTGCCGGTGCTGGTGTTGGACACCACCCTCCTGGGCTGGCACCAGCAGCACGGGGTTGGCACAATCAGGGCTTTGGCTCCCTAAAAATGTGATTTGGATGGGGAACAAACCTGCCCTGAGTCCCTGGCTCCCACTGAGAGCTCGATGTGGCTCCAGCAGCGCTTCCCTCGGGAGCAGGGTCAGCACAGAGAGGGGCCAGACCTGCTCCTGCTCCTGCTCCTCTCCTGCTTCTGCTGCTGCTCCTGCTCCTCTCCTGCTCCTCTCCTGCTCCTGCTCCTGCTGCTGCTGCTGCTCCTGGGTTTGGGATTTCCCAGTGAAACTCTGCTCTGTGTCCCTGTCCATGCTGCTGTGCAGAGAGAGGAACTCTGCCTTTGCAGAGCTGGGGGTTTGCCTCCACTCATCCCTCTGGGAGCCCTCTCGTGCCCAAATTCCTGCCCCAGGTGCCAGAGGGAGAGTGCCCAGCCCCAGGCACCCTCGGAGCCCCTCAGCCCTGCCCAGAGTTCTCCACCTCACCCAAGGGATGAACTCTGCCTGTCACAACCCCCAGCCCCTGGCAGGAGGAGGCTGGGGAAGGATTTTTTCCCCCCTCTAAAAAAGCCTTCAGGACACAATCCTGGTAGGATTCAAAGAGAAAGAAGTTGACATTCCAGCCTGCAATTCCATGTGGAAAGTTTTACACACAGCTTCAGCAAATTCTGCTGGAGTAGGAAAGAGTAGAGGAGCCCAAAAGACAGGAAGGGGTTAAATGCCTGATGGTCTCAGAAGAGGAAGAAATCCTGCACTTAAACATAAAGATGAGATTATAAACAACTCTGTTAACCAAAACTATCTGAAACCTGAGAGGCTTTTGTCACTGCAATCCCAATTTCACTACTTTAGTCAGCCTAACATATTGCTACCAGAAATCTGGGCTGCCTGGAGCCAAACTCTGCCTCTGCCTAAAATCTGGGGAGGCCAAAGGGCACTGGCATTTGTCCTGGTGTTCTTCTGACAACAAAAGCAGAGAACAGCTGCAAAAAAAGTGTCCTGTGTGGCCAGCGGGAGGAGGAGGAGGAGGAGGAGGAGGAGGAGAAGGAGCTGCTCTTTGGCAGCTCTGTCCCTCCACGTGCTTTAGGCTGGTTTTGGAGTCCTTCCCAGAGACAATGACGGCGCAGAAGGTCTGAAGGCCCCGTGTGTGCAGAGATCTGCTGCGTGCCTGCCCCGGGGCTGCGGGCGCGGTCACATCTCGGTGTCGGCCGGGCTGTGCTGCCGGCCCGAGCGGCCGTTCTTGGAGCCCGTCCCGTTCTCCTGCGTGCCCCCGTTCAGGTTCGGCTTCTCCTGCGGCTCCGCCGGCTCCTGCGAGGGTGACATCAGCATGGTGTTCCCCTGGCTGCCGTTCTCCGTGTAGTAGGGGTCTTCAGCCTGGGGACACAAGGGACAGAGTCAGGGAGGGGAAGGGGAGAGGTCCCTGCTGTCCCCAGGCAGAGGGACAAACAGCCACAGGTCAGGGCACTGCTGGCAAGAAGGGGAGCAGAGGGTCTGAACCAAGGTGGAGCAAGAAAACCACCCAGGAGCTGCAGTTTTCCCTCCAGCACCTGCAAGAGAAGCTTTTTGTCGGGTTCTGTTGTTTTCTCCTAACCAGGTTTTGGAGCTGACCTTGCCTTGGGACAGAACCTCTGCTGGCCACTTTGGCCAAGGAAAAATCATAATTGAATGGAGAATGATGGAGATTGTCTGTATTCCTTTCCTTCCCCGTCCTTTGAAGTGCAGAGCTCGCTGCCAGGCGTGGCAGAAGTGCAGCTCTGCAGCTCTGGGCGCTGCTGCTGCTGTGAGGAGCAGGTGCCCCTGAGGACCCAGGGCCCCAAGAGAATTCCCCAGATGTTGTGCAGCCCTGGAATTGGCCATGCCAGGTGGCAATTCCCAGCTGGAATTCCCTCAGCAGCCCCCAGCTCTCTCCTGGCTGGAGTTCACTCAGTCCCTTTTCCGTGGGTGGGCTGGACACGCCTCACCTGGAGCTGGGCTTGGCACTGCCAGGGGGTCCCACGGCACACACTGCCACTGCTGCCAGCCCCAGGGGCACGAGGCAGTGTCCCTGCCTCTGACACAGCTCTGGGGACATCCTTCCTGGCCAGGAATTGCCCCGATGGCCTCCCAGGACACAGCTGCTCATGCTGGGCAGCGGTGGGGGAATCGTGGCCCAGCCTCGCTTTACACAGGGGTCACATCCCCAAAAATCACTGGAGGGGAGGAGTCCTCAGGGTCAGCCTGCCTGCAAAGGGGAGAATGGAAATAGGAAATTTCTGCCTCTTTCTTTCTTGATATGTTTTATTACCATGGCTGGTGGGGAGAAATTGCCTTTATTGCAGCACGGGTACAGACACGGGACTCACACAAGGAATGGGAATTAAGGGGAGTCACTGTTAAGGACAGACTCAGGAGGGGCTCTGCAGGGGTCTTGCTGGATGAGCTCTTACTGCTGAGCAAAAAGAAGTGTCAGACCTGTCAGACGTGTGGGGCAGGGGCCGTGCTGCTGCAGGAGCTGATTTTGGAAGAGGAGAGAGAGGCTCCCCTTCCCTCTGTGCAGTGCCCCTGCCCTTCCCACGAGCTGGGGACACACAGGGGGGGGATGAGCACAGAGCCACAGTGGTGGGGACACCCCCGTGCTGCCCCCCCTGAGCCGGGGGGCTCCTCTCTACCTGCGGCTGTGCCACCTGTAAGCACTGACCAGCCTCTGGCCCGCGGGGCTCCAGCTGCGCCGCCTCATCAGGAAATAGCCGGCCAGCCCCAGGAACGCCAGCAGCAGCCCAGATGTCACCAGGGCGATCAGCGTCCTCTGGGAAGGGTCCCGCCGGCTCCTCGTGCTCTCCTTTTTAAGGGATTCTATTCCAAACTGGAGGAAAAAATAAAAATAAAGCAAAAGAGCAAAGAGAGCTGGGAGCGGGACAAACAGGAAACGTTTGCATCTGCTGCACAGGCTTCAAACAATGCTGCTGTCACCTCCTTGGGAAACTGCACGTCAGCCGAGCTGGGCTTTGCTGCCCCAGCCCTGGGAGGCCTCACAGGCTCCTTCCCAGCCTGGGGTCTCCTGTGGCACAGGGAATTCTGTGCTCTGGAGCAGACCCCGGGGTTTGGAGCGCCCGGCTGAGACTCTCTGAGCTCTGCTGTTCGTGCCCTGGGCACCCCTGGGGCTCAGCCCAGCAGCCAGTGGAGCCTCAGGGGAGTGCTGGGGGCAGGAATTCATCCACGCCAGCCTGGTCCTTTGGAGAAGCCGAGTGCCAATTGCATCCTGAGGGTTACTGCTGGGTCTGGCCTCTGCTGAGGAGGCACTTCAGCATTTACAGAGCCGTGGCTTGTGCTGGCTCTCTTGTGCTGCATTGCTGGTGCTTGGCTCCAACCACAGAATCCCAGGCTGGCTTGGACCTTAAAAATCATCCAGTGCCACCCCTGCCATGAGCAGGGACACCTTCCACCATCCCTGGGTGCTCCAACCCTGTCCAGCCTGGCCTTGGGCACTTCAGGGATCTCTGCCCTCCTCAGGCACCTCCAGACTGTCTCAGCACGTCCCCAGCCTCAGCTGACAGCTACAGCTCTCATCCCTCCAGCCACCTGGCCAGGCACATTTTGCAGCCAAATTTGCTTAAGGGATTTACCTTTTCCCAGTGAGACTTCTGGAGCGTGTTCAGAAGTTTGTCGGGATCTGCAAGGTTCAAAACAGGAGAGCACATCACACACTCTACACACATTAAATATGTTCATCACACACGTTACACACATTAAATGTTCATCACACACTTAACACACGTTAAATATGATCATCACACACGTTACACACGTTAAATGTTCATCACACACGTTACACACATTAAATGTTCATCACACATGTTACACGTGCACACATTCCAGACATGAATCACACACCCTGCAGCTCAGGGCACACCAAAGAGCCTGCCTGAGCTGAGGATGCTCCTGGAGGCAGCTCCACAGCTCCAGGGGTGCAGCAGGACCCCAGAAGAAAGAGCAGAACTGCAGAGAGGTTTCTCCTCCCAGGATCCATCCCAGCCCTTCCCCACAAGGAGCCCCTGTCCCCTGCCCACACCATCACCTGGGGATCCCTCACTGACCTTTCTCTCCTTTGAGGATGAGGAGCAAACAGTCCCTGTCCAGGCTGGATGGAGTGAGTTTGATCTCGCAGGGGAGCTCCACGCTGTGCGTTCTGTTTTCACACAGTGCTTGCCATAAATCCAACCCCTTCCTCTCCAGAAAGTGCTCCTGCCAAATTTTCAGGAAGAGCAGCCATTAATCCAAGCAAACTGAGCAATTCTCTGCCTCGGCCATGCTGGTGGAGGTGTTGTGCTTTCCCATTTGAATTTTGGTGGCTTGTCTGTGCCCTGCAAAGCTGATCTGGGTGTCAGACCCTCCCCTCCCACTCCAGCACTGCCCAGAGCCCCAACACCTTGGAGGTGGAGGTGCTCATTTCTCACATCTCAACTTAATGAGAATAAATTAAATGAAGATATTATTAGCAACTCCTGAAAATGGCATTTAAACAAAGCTAAATTTAGGCTCTGAATCGCATGGCAAGTCTCCCCAGTTTTTGGGCTGGAACAACTGAAGAGCCCTATTGTTTCAGAGTCCCAGGCAGGGGCTGGGAAAGGAGGGAAATAACAAAGAAGCATTGAGCCTTCCTGTTTAGGAAATGTCTTCAGTGTTTTTGCTAGGTTGCTGATCAAAGGCTAGGTAAAAAAACCACATTTCTCACATTTTAGAGCTGCACTGGCTCTGGGGGAGGAAGAGGAAAAGGAGTGAGGATCTGCAGCCTTTGTGGGCCGGTTTGTGGCTCAGACAGGATGGGCTTTCTCCTCGGGGCTATTTCCAGCCACAGCCAGGCTCGCAGACAGAGCCCGGCTTTGCTAAAACCCTGCTCAGCCCCCCTGACCCCCCACCCAGAGACACAGGCAGCTCCGCTGAGCCCTGCCCTGGGCTCCATCCAGCCTGGGGCTGTGGAAGGCAGAGCCCCCCTGTCCTGGCACGGCCCCTGTGCCCTCCTCCCCCTGCCCAGAGCTGCCCAGGACCATCCCCGGCTCCCTCCATCCTCTGAAAGCGCAAAAACGCAGCAGCTCCTCCACGGGAGAACAACAAACAAATCACTTTCAGCTGTTTCTATAGAGCTTGGCTCGGGGGGCGGCGGGGGGAGGAAGGCCAAGATGGAACAAGAGACCCAAGTGTGTATTTTCCTTTCTGCGCTGTGGAAAGAACTCATCGGAGTGTCAGAGTTTCCCTTTGCAATTAGCGGCGCCGGGTGCCAGCTGATTGCTCATTTGCCTCGGGAAAGGCCAGGGGGAGAGAGGGACACGGGTCCCTGCTGGCAGGACAGATCTCCTCTGGCTCCCAGGTCCAGCCTGAGCCGCCGGGTCCCACCCGGGGCTGCGGGGAGGGGGACAGAGTGGACATTTTCCAGAGTAGAAATCCATTTTGGTTGAGGTGAAATGTACATCTTTGAGATAAGTCTGTAGCTTGCAAAGGTAGCTGCTTGGTCTGAGTGCCTGTTCTTGCAAAAAGCTCTAAGGAACTGCTTCAGCCCAGGGCAAAGTGACCCAGGAATTCTTTCTGAGAAAGAAGAAATAGCGGCAAATGTAAGGAGAAATCAGCAGAATGAACTTGTATGAACCTATTGTGAAATTGCATGCATAGATGTTTGAGGGGGAGATAAAAAACACAGTCTGTGCCCTGTGGGATGCTCTGGGTGTGCTGTACACCCATCCATTCACCCCGGGATGCTCTGGGTGTGCTGTACACCCATTCATTCACCCGGGGATGCACACAGCCTGGGCTCTGTGGGATGTTCTGGGGGGGCTGCACACTCATTCACCCCGGGATGCTCACAGCCCATGGCTCTGAGGAATGTTTTAGGTGTGCTGTACACCCATTCATTCACCCTGGGCTGCTCTGGGTGTGCTGTACACCCATTCATTCACCCTGGGATGCTCTGGGTGGGCTGTACACCCATTCATTCACCCTGGGATGCTCACAGCCCGTGCTCAGGTGGGGCAGAGCCCGCTGGGTTCCAGCTGGGATCCCAGCAGTTTCCCTCGGGGTTCCTGCTCCAGCGCAGCCCCTGCACACAGGAACGAGCCTAAATGCCATTTAATCACTCTTGTGCAGCCAGGCTCACTCAGCCTAACTACCATGGGCCCGATGACAACATTAAATTGTCTATTTTATAGATATCTCACACCCCGGGCATTGCTGTCTCACAGGACCCAGCACCCTCCACCCTCTGGGGCAGGCTGTGCCTCCAGGTTTCTTCCCCCCACCCCTGCAGACCCCCTGTGCTGTTGAAAATGCCCCATTTTTGGTGCTCAAGGCCAAGGCCGGTCACAGAGAGCCTGGGATCCCCTCGGGAGTTGTTGGGGATGCTGAGCAGCTCCTTGCAATGCCCTGTTTTCTTTCCTAGGGCACTTGGCAAGACAAAAAAAGGCACTTTTGTTTCCAGCAGGGAAGAGGAAGAAGAAGAACAAAAGCACCTTCCTGTCGGACGCGGTGGGAGATGCTTTAGAAGCCGAGCTGACCCCAGAGCTCAAAGTTAAAAAGGAGATTTGTGCAGCTGGGAGCTCGCATTTCCCCTGGAACCCTTTGGGATCCTCCCCTTTGGGATCCTCCTGCAGCAGCCCGGGGGGAGCTGCTGGAGCCCCCCACCCCCGAGACCCCCCAGGGGACAGCCCGGGGCTGCAGGGGACACGGGACACTCACGCAGGTGCTGGACTCGTTGAGCTGCAGGCAGATGGCCCCGGTGTCACCCTGGTCCCTGGCACCGTGGCAGCTGATGGCACGGAGGGCGGGCTGCAAGGGAGAGCACAGGGGGTGTCGGTGCCCTGCCGGGGGGCTGGGGACAGCCCGGCCCCCTCCCCAGGCAGCCCCCTCCTCACCTGGGGGCTGCTGTGCAGGGCTGTGGTGGCAGCAGGGACAGCAGGATGCTCGGGGGTGGCCGCAGAGCTGGGGGGGCCCGAGGTGAGCGCGCTGTCCCCGGGCTGGCTCGGGGGGCTCCGGCTCGTGGGGACCCCCGGGGAGGAGCCCAGCAGCGCGGTGGGGGCAGCGCTGGGCGGGGGGCTGCTCCTCAGCTGGCCGAGGAGCTCTGGTGGCGTCGGGCTGGTGGCCGCGGAGCCGGCTGTGGCTGCAGCTTGGGGGAAATGCAGAGAGAGGGGCTCAGGAGAGAGCTGGAGAGCCCTGAGCCCCGTGTGTGACACGGAGACACCGGCACCAGGAGCTCTTGGCTCCCCAGGGAACGCTCATTAGCCCTGCTTCTGCTGCCTAATTACACACACCCACAGCCGGGGGACAGCGGGCTCGCCTCTGACACCGGCCACCCCTCCCCTGGCATTGTCCCCAGCTCCTCCTTGGCCCCGAGGCTTCCAGGGGAGGCTGTGATCCCAAACAGCACCAGGGAAAGGCTCCCTGCGTCCTCCCATCCCTTCAGAGCCCTTCAGAGCCTGAGCTGGGGCTCCCATCAGGGAACCCCACACTGGTTTGGGCTGAAGGGACCTCAGAGCCCACCCAGTGCCGCCCCTGCCATGGCAGGGACACCTCCCCTGTCCCAGGGACACCTCCCCTGTCCCAGGTGCTCCCAGCCCTGCCCAGCCTGGCCTTGGCACTGCCAGGGATCCAGGGGCACCCACAGCTGCTCTGGGCACCTGTGCCAGGACCCCCCACCCTGCCAGGGAACAATTCCTAATTCCCAAGATCTATTTAAACCTCCCTCCTCCAGCCTAGAGCCATTCCCCCTTGTCCTCTCCTCCCAAAGGGACTCTTACAGGTGGCTCTCCCGACATGTGTGCAGAGATAAACATCACTGAGCTCTTGCTTTTGACCAGGACGGGGCTGAGCTGCCAGGTGGGATTTTTTTTTTGGATGGAACCAAAACTTCTGACCACACTCAGCCTCTTTTTTTTTTTTTTCATAGCACAAACCATGCCTCAATGGCACGTGCACTCAATAAATGTAACCACGACCACAGGAGCTACCAGCAAGGACAGAAGGAACAAAGGCAGAGGTTACCAGAGGTTGGCTGGGCGCTGCTGCTGTCCCCTGTGGCTGCGGTGGCCGCGGTGGCAGTGCTGGCTGTCCCTCTGCCGCTGTCCCTCGCTGTTCCCGCCGGGCTGGGGGTGGCCGTGGTGCTCCCAGCAGCAAAGCCTGGGGGAAGAGGGAGCTCTGAGGGGCTGCTGAGCCCCCAGCCCAGCCCTGAGCCCCTGGGGGAGAGCAGGAAAGGTTCAGCTGCTCTCCCGAAGTCGCTTTTTCTTGCTCCAAGAAAAACACCTGGAGGGGCTCAGGGGTGAAACTTTTCATCTGGGGGAGCAGCAGAGGCTGGTGCAGCCCTTGGGGGGCTCCGGGGCTCCCAGAGGGGAAGGAAGGCTCTGCCCTCACCCCACCCCATCCCCAGCTCGCTGGTGGAGGCACAGAGCTCTGCACAAAGCTGCATTTCAGAGCAGTTTGGGTTTGTAATCCTGGGAGGAAAGAATCAAGCCTTGGAAGAGATCACTTGTGTGCCTCAGGATAGATAAGTTGGATTTGCAGTTGCAGGCAGGATCTCAAAGTAAATAGAAACATTCCCACTGGCTTGGGCTCAGCCCTGACTCATGAGTGAAAACATATTTGGAGGTAAAGCACAATGTTTGGAGAGTGGTTTGCTGTTCTAACCTAAAGTTTATATATTGCTTCCTGCTGCCTTACAGAGATGACACTTCCAGCTTTCCCTTCTGGAATGAGCTGTGTGAGTCAATGAAAATGCATTTCTCCCCATTCCTCAGCTTCTCTCTCCCTAGGATCTATTCCCACTTTCAGCAAACAGCTCCAGTCTCTACCCCAGGGCTCTTGGTGTTTAAGACTCTTATCCAGGCACTAAAGAGAAAAATCATACTGAATGTTTTGTTTCATTTGTAGCTCTGCCCAGGGGAGCCCCAGCTCCAAGAAAAGTTACTTCATCCTCCCAAACCACACTGAGAGATGGAGCAGCTCTGGCAGGTCCTGAGCAGGATCTGCAGCCAGGGAACAGCACTGGGCATGGGCGGGCAGGAGCTGCTCTTGGCTGGGTCAGCTCCACAGAGCCTGGAGGGTTGGGAAGAGCAAAGCCCGAGGGCACCGGGGTTGGTTTTGGCTGCTGCTCCTGGAAGCTGGGCCAGAGGGGAAATGTGGGGCTCAGACTGGTCCTGTGGGGCTGCCCACACTGCTGCTGCCCATCCTGATCCCTCCCATCCATCCTATCCATGCTATCCATCCCATCCCATTCCATCCCATCCCATCCATCCCATCCTATCCTATCCATATCATCCCATCCATCCTATCCTGATCCATCCTGATCTGTCCCGTCCATCCTATCCATGCTATCCATCACATCCTGATCCATCCTGATCCATCCTATCTATCCCATCTGGGCATGGGCTGGCAGGAGCTGCTCTTGGCTGGGTCAGCTCCACAGAGCCTGGAGGGTTGGGAAGAGCAAAGCCCGAGGGCACCGGGGTTGGTTTTGGCTGCTGCTCCTGGAAGCTGGGCCAGAGGGGAAATGTGGGGCTCAGACTGGTCCTGTGGGGCTGCCCACACTGCTGCTGCCCATCCTGATCCCTCCCATCCATCCTATCCATGCTATCCATCCCATCCCATCTCATCCATCCCATCCCATCCCATCCCATCCCACCCCTCCCATCCTATCCTATCCATATCATCCCATCCATCCTATCCTGATCCATCCTGATCTGTCCCGTCCATCCTATCCATGCTATCCATCACATCCTGATCCATCCTGATCCATCCTATCTATCCCATCCATCCCATCCTATCCTATCCATATCATCCCATCCATCCCATCCTGATCCATCCTGATCTGTCCCGTCCATCCTATCCATGCTATCCATCACATCCTGATCCATCCTGATCCATCCTATCTATCCCATCCATCCCATCCTATCCTATCCATATCATCCCATCCATCCTATCCTGATCCATCCTGATCTGTCCCGTCCATCCTATCCATGCTATCCATCACATCCTGATCCATCCTGATCCATCCTATCTATCCCATCCATCCCATCCTATCCTATCCATATCCATCCCATCCCATCCCATCCCATCCCATCCCATCCCATCCCTCCCACCCCTCCTGGGCTGCAGCTGCTCGGGGGCCCTGCTGAGGGCTCGCTGCAGGTGTCTGGAGCTGGAGTTTGGGTTCTGGCACAGCTCTCAGCTCAGGGGGAGAAGTTCCTCCTTCTCCAAGGCAGTGCAGTTCCAGCTGCTTAAGTCACCGAGTTTTCCTGCTGACTTTGAGCAAATCAAAAGCAGGAGGCAGGAACTGCCTGCCCAGAGCAAGGAGCAGCCCAGGGGCAGGGCCAGGCTTTAGGCAGAGCCATTCTTTGGGCAGGGCAAGGCTTTAGGCAGGGCCAGGCTTTAGGCAGAGCCAGGCTTTAGGCAGGGCCAGGCTTTAGACAGAGGCAGGCTTTAGACATAGCCAGGCTTTAGGCAAAGGCAGGCTTTAGGCAGAGGCAGGCTTTAGGCAGAGGCAGGCTTTAGGCATAGCCAGGCTTTAGACAAAGCCAGGCTTTAGGCAGGGCCAGGCTTTAGGCAGAGGCAGGCTTTAGACAAAGCCAGGCTTTAGACAGAGCCAGGCTTTAGACAGAGCAGGCTTTAGGCAGAGGCAGGCTTTAGGCAGAGGCAGGCTTTAGACAAAGCCAGGCTTTAGGCAGAGGCAGGCTTTAGACAAAGCCAGGCTTTAGGCAGAGGCAGGCTTTAGGCATGGCCAGGCTTTAGACAAAGCCAGGCTTTAGGCAGGGCCAGGCTTTAGGCCCAGCTCTGTCCTCACCTCTCCAGCCCAGTGCAGCTCCTGGCCTGACCCCCTGGTGCCACCCAGGCACCTTTGAACTCCTCCAGATGTTTGCAGAGCACCCGGGAATTCCTCACCAAAGCTTTTCAGCTCTGGGTGTTGGACTGAAGCCTGGCTGCTCTCGGGGTGATTTGGGACAGGAGCTGTCACTCTGGATTTCTTTTTCTTGCCTTTCTTGCAGCATGTGCAGGAGCTTTTCCACACAACGTGGATGAGGGTTTTTGTGAAATCTTTGGGCTCATGAGATAAATAATGATCCAGATGTGGGCTGGATAATCCACGTGGTGCTCAGCTAAAGAGGGTTATTTATTGCACCATACATTTTTAATGGCTTTATTAAACTTTGTCAATTTGTTAGGATTGAGGGTTTAGAGTTTAAGCCAAGCTATTTATTAACCTGGGAGAAATCTTCACCTGGCAATGCAAGCACATGCAGGAGCAAAACCATGCAGAGATGGGAAAGAAAATTGCACTTCCCAGCACCCACTGTGTTCACCCACCTAGGTTTTAAAAACTAAATGAGTTTTAAAAGATATTTTAATAATGGGGCTTAGGAAGGATCTTAGATTGAATAAAGTAAAGGCAACAATATAAATGTTAAACTTGCTCCAAGACTCATCCCTGAGCACTAAGCCAGGGCCACAGAAAAGCTCTGCAGTGGCAAAGGTTCAGGAAAGAGGAGGGAAATTTCCATCACTGGATCCCAACCCTGACCCACAGCAAACAGAACTGGGGGAGCTGAATCCCTCTGGGAATCTGCAGGCAGGACCTGCACCCCCTGAGCTGATTCCCCTCTGGCAAACCCTCTGCTCAGCCTGTGGCTCCTTGGGCACCTGAGACACGAGCCCTGGGCCAGGGGAGCTCCTCCAGCTCTGCCTTCAGCAGGGTTTGTTCCCTGGGATGGGATGGGATGGATGGGATGGGATGGATGGGATGGGATGGAATGGGATGGGATGGGATGCCCTGAGCTGGCACAGGGGCACTGCTGGTGCCAGGGCTGCAGGGGAGGGTGAGGAGCCATGGGATGAAGAACAGGAGAGTAAAGGGACCATAGGAGGCAGGAGAGGAGCTCTGGGGATTCAGGAGGGGAGATCTGGGGATGCTGGAAAGGGACTCTGGAGCTCTGGGATGCAGGAGAGGAGCTGTGGGGATGCAGGAAGGGAACTCTGGATTGGGATGCAGAGGGGAGCTCTGAGCTGGGGGATGCTGAAAAGGGGCTTTGGCTGGGGGATGCAGAGGGGAGCTCTGGGGATGCTGGAAAGGGGCTCTGGGCTGGGGGATGCAGAGGGGAGCTCTGGGCTGGGGGATGCAGAGCCCTGGGGCCGCAGCCAGCCCCAGCTCCCCCAGCAGCCCCTCCAAGCACTCCAGCCGGCATTACTCATGCCTTTCCAGCTCCAGCTCTCAGCCATGTGGCAGGAATTCAAGCGGGTGGAGCCCTCTTCCCTCTGGAAATATCTGATAAAAGTCCCTTCCCTCCCCCTTTTCCTTGGCCCAGACAGGATGTGGGTGTGGGGCCGGGGCTGGGGGGCTGGGGGAGCCCCCCGAGCTGCCCCACCAAAGCCCAGCTGCTGCTCCCAGGCTTTCCTTGGATCTGGGGCCTCTTGGGCAGCCCAGCACCTTCCCAGGGTTGAGATTTCTCCTGGCTGGAGCAGCAGCCTCTAAAGGATGTTAAACTCGAGCAGCTGGAAGTTTTAAAGTCTCTTTTTCCTTTCCTGAGAGTCAGAACTTTCATAAGTGTTGCAAAAGGAGTGGAGGAAAGAAAGAACGTGTGAAAATGGCAAGAAAAGAGATTTTTCTAAAAATCAAGATTGGCAGAGTTGAATGAAAAACATGTAAAAAAGAAAGATGAAAGGCTAAGTGAAGGAATGAAGTGTTTTTATTAGGTACAAATACAATCCAGCCTCCCTGTTCCATGTTCACTCTGGGACAAGCGCAGGACAGCTCTCCATGTGCTTTATCCATCCCCAGCTTCCCAACACAAGCTGCTCACAGCATCCTCCCAGGGGCTTGGGAGGGTCTGGGAACTGCAGCCCACTCTGCAGAGCAGGGCTGGCTCCAAACCCCTCCTTGGAACTCAGGAGGAACCCCAAAGAACCCGGCAGAAGGAGCATCTCCTGGATTTGGGGTTGGCTTTCCCTGGGATTTGCTCCCCTGGGGTTGGACCGGGCTGGATCTTGGATCCTGGCTCTGGATCCCAGAACCAAACCCCATGCTCCCCACAGCAAACCCCACACACAGCACATCTGCAGGGCTCCTGCCCTGCCCCAGTGTGGGTTTTTTCCTGTAATCCACGTGCCTTTAGCTGCAGGTGCCCTGGGAGCAGGAGGAGCCCCGTGCTCCCACCCTGCCAGGAGCAGCTTCAGCCCCAAGCCACATTTCCAGGGGAGTTGCACAGCTGGAGCCTTTGATGGGTTCTCTGGGACTCCCCACGGAGCTGAGGAATGAGCAGAGCCCCGAGGATGATTTTTCCCAGCAGCTACACCGAGGAGAAACCAACCTCCTCCACCTTCCAGGCAGGAATATCCTGCAGGAATGTTGGGCTGTGCAAGCACATTTTGCATAAAGCATCAAAGCCCTTGCTGCTCACCGGCTTTGTCCTTCCAAAATCCGAGCTTTTTATCACTTTTCCATCTCTTTTGTTCTGTACAAGAAGCTCCAGGTTTGGAACAGGAGGTTTGAAGCTCAAGGTTTGCCTCACACCTTTGTCTCACACCCTCGCTCACTTCAGCCCAATCACACAGCCCTGAATGCCATTTTTCTCACATAAAATTGTTTTTTTTTTTAAATTCCTTTAAAATTAACACAGACTGGAGGGTCAGCCAGCAGCTCAGGTGAGCAATTTACCTGGGCAGCCAGGGGAACATGAAAGGAGCTCTGTGAAACAGGAGAACAAAACCCAGCGAATTCCTGCAATAGATCGCCTCGCTCACATTCATGTGAGTAAGAAAAAAAATCACATTTGAGGAGACACCCGCAGGCTCCTGGCTCCTGTCCCAGCACACCAGGCAACACACAGAGTGCTGCTTCACTTTTTTAGTCCTTTTTTATTACCTCATGGCTGTTGGGTTTGGGACAAAAGTGATAATATTTCCCTAAAACATAACCCTTTAAAAAGTAACACCTAGAGAAAAATCTCGGTGCTGCTATTCATCGCTTCGCATGATGAATATTTGAAGAGCTGCAATAGGAGATTTTAATATTTATGGAGACTCATTTGATTTTCAGCAAATGTTTAGTTCCAACCACAAAACAAAAGCGTGGCTCGTTTACACCAGAGCGGGCTGAGAGACAGCTTGAACTGTGGCTGCACTCCCTGTGTGCAGGGACAACTCCTCGTGGTACCCAGGAGTTTGTGGGCAGTTTAGATACCCATTCCCGTCCCTTTTAGAGCAGCGGTGAGGTTTTAGGGTGGGACAGCATCCCAAACTCCTGGAGAAGCATCTTCCCCCCAGCCGCTGCTCCCAGGAGCTGCTCCACACCCGGTCCCTGCTGTCACCCGGGCTTGGGGTCATCAGTACTCACCAGCCAGCTCCAGCAGGCAGAGGATGCAGAGGAGCTGCCTGCACTCCATGGCTCTGGGAATTCCCAAACAGCGTTCCCTGCTCCCGGGGATCCGGCCGGGACAGCCCGGGCTGCTCAGTCCCGCAGCAGCTCTGAGCTCATGCAGCTTGGTTGGAGTTCAAGCCTTTGAGATCACTCACTGCTGGGGTGGGTTTCTCTTCAGGGGTTGTGCTTGTGCTCCAGGACTGCGAGGTGGAGTTTCTGGGCTTTGATTTCCCCAGTTTTATATAGTTCGTGGCAAGCTCGCTATCACTTAGGTAATTTTCTCCTCCCCGCTTTCCTGCCAGCAGCTTCAAAACAAACAGGAGATCGGCCCTCTCCCCAGCAAAGGATCCCAAAGGCTCGCTGGGATTAACTCTTTCCTGAGAGCTGCTGCTTTCCTGTCCAAGGAGGGCAGGACACAGCCTGGTGCAGCTGGATGCAGGCACGCAGCCCAGCCAAAGCAAACCCAGGAGAGCAGAGCTGGGGGGAAACCCAGGTCCAACCCAGAGAGCCCCAAGCGTGGCCCTGGCGCTGTGGAAAACAGGGGAATGCTGCAAAATGGGCTTCAGAATCAGAAATTTTCTCGGCAAATTAAGCAGGGAACTCAAGGATGTGAAATCATCGCTGAGCTGGGGAGAAGTAACTCCATTAGCTGCACTAAATTAAACAGGGAGCGCGAGTGAGACGGGTTAGGGAAGGTCTGGGGCAGAGAAAAAACCCACAGGCAAAAAGCTTTGGCACTAAAGCTGGAGCAGGAGCAGGATGGGAGAGCAGGAACTTCCCTGAGCTCCTTAGGAATGCTTTGTGGGAGCCCCGGGAGCAGCACAGAGCTCTGGCTGCCTTTTTTTATTGCCAGCTGAGCCTCACCAAGTGGGAAACTTGGCTCTGCTTCTGCACTGCAGGCACACATGGGAGCAGCTCAGGAAGGGCAGGATGAGGGATGCTCCGTGTCCTCACAGGGATGTCCGTCCCTGGAATGTTCCAGGCCAGATTGGGTGGGATTTGGAGCAGCCTGGGATAGGGGAAGGTGTCCCTGCCCATGGCAGGGGGTGGAATGAGAGGATCCCTAATACCCCTTCCAATCCAAACCAGTCTGGGAGTCAAATTATGGCCTTTGGGTGTTAAAAAAATAAGAGATGAACGCTTGGGAAACAACTCCAGTTCAGTATTAATTCCATCTTTTAATAGCTGGGTGATGAGGTGACTAAAGGAGTCATTGGGAACAGGAAATTGAAAAATGAGGTGGACAGGAAAGAAAGCTGTGGAAAGAAGGATGAGGAAGCTCTTACTCAATGTATTCTCTTTTCCTGGATGCTCCTGTAACACTTCTACAGTCACAGAGTCACAGAGACTCCTCTGGGTTTTAAGGGACCAAAAACTCATTGTAAACCCCTGCTCTGGGTAGGAATGGCCATCATTTCACTGCAGCCAGAAAAGGATTAAAAAACACACAAAAAGAACAGAATGGCTTTACCTACAAAGAAATCCTCAAATAGTATTTCCACATTTATTGTAGGACAAAATTCCAGTAGCTTTTGCTTTTAGCATAGTACAGGAGCTGGATGAGATGATGTTTAAATGTCCCTTCCAACTCAAAGCCTTCTCTGATTCTGTGGCAGGAAAATGTTTCTTGGAAGGAAACATCTGTGGCTCAGCAAAGGGCTCCAACATCTATATAAAGATTTCTATTATGTTCAGTAATCTGTTACTGACTGACAGAGACACACAGCTCTGTGAAAGGCCAAAATATCCCGATAAAATGTGGTCTAAAACCTGCGTGTGGGCACAGCCCTGCTGACTCCAGCAGCTCCCACCAAGAATTTTCTCTTTTTTTCCCTTTTTCCTCCCCCAAACACACACGCACACACATTGGGAAGCGCCTGACTCAGTGTGTAACCAGGTTTTACATTGCATGTCAGCCCAGAAAATGAATTCAGAGATGAAATGTGAAAGGCAGAGCGAGACGAGAGTCTTATTTAAATAACAGATATGTTTTTGTCTGTGAAAGTGAGAATTTGGGTGGAATAACACGACTGAAAATCAGAGTGGTAGATCCACAGAGGAGTTTGGGTTGGAAAGGACATTAAAGGCCATCCCACTGCACCCCTGCTGTGGACAGGGACACTTTCCACAGCCCAGGCTGCTCCTGGGTAAAGAAACCAACGGGGTCATCCGGGTTTGGCTGCTGGGTTTGTTTCACCTTTCAAAAGCAGCCCAGAAATAGAGAGCTGGACTAAAAATAGGCTGTGGCCGGGCCTGGCAGCCACCGTGCAGGGGAAGCTCGTGGGTTTGGTTTCCAGTGGAAGCTGCTTTGGGTTGGAAGGACATTCCCTGTGTCAGGGATGTGGGATTTCATTCCTGTTTATGCACTGCCCGTGTCAGAACATCCCACAGAACTCCTTTTGGGAGGGTGGCTCAGCTAAGCACAGGGAAATCCAGCGTTTCCTCAAAGGAAGAGCCACAAACCCACAGAAAAAGGGACTTATTAAGATTATTCTTTAACTGAAAGCACTGTCCTCAGAGCATTCCTGTGGGCAGATCTATGCTGGCCATTCCTGTGGCACAGGAATTGCTGTGCTGGGCACACGGGGTGGTGGCACTGGGACCCTGCTCCCCGCTCAGCTGACAAAAATCTGACCCAGCCTAGCACAGAGCAGGCCAGGCTTTGCTTGTGGATGTTCCTGTGCACAGGGCTCTGAGCATATCCCAAATATCCCAAATATCCAGCTGTGAGCAGGCCCTCCAGTTATTTCTGTTGATTCCATGAGTGGGAGGCACCTTTTCTCATGGATACAACTTGAGCGTGTTGAGGGCAAATCCTGCAGAATTATTTCCTTTCTCTCAGAGCCCCAACACGTTTTTACGGGCAGAAATTGCCAGCCCACAATAAGGAACACGGCCTTGAATTATCTTGCAGCACTCAGCATCAGCTGTATCAGGTTAGCAACGCCTGAGCCAATTCCAGCCCAACATTTAGGGGATCAAGTGTCCAAATTTTGTGCAGCACGGCGATGAAGGCTCGCTCACACGGGCTGGGATTTTGTCCAAGCGTTTAAGGGTGATTTAATTTGATTGTGAATGATGCAATAGACATATGGCTGGGAAGCTATATGCCAGGAAACATGTTTTCTATAAGTATTTTAGCAGGCAGATGGCACACAATGGTTTTGGTGCAGTCATTTCCTCACCTCTTAAAAGTTACTATTTCGGACAGATGAAACAATCCCATTCCCACCATCCTCCCAAGGCAGCAGCACTGCTGACCCAGGGGGTGTGCAGTGTTTGAGGGCTATTCCTGTGCAGGAGCACATCAAATAAATCAGCCTTGCACCCACCTCCCCAGTGCCACTCACGGGTTCCAAAGCATTTTAATAACTTTCCCACTTCAAGTGGAGCGAGCAGAGCTCCCCACAGCACTTCCAGAGGCACCTGGAGGCTCTTGGAGCAGGGCCACGCCACGAGAAAACCCCAAAAGACACAAGGTCTGCATCCCAACACCCAACCCCATTCCCAGACAGAGCAGCTCCTTCTGGAAATGTCCCTGTCCTACATCCAGCACACTCAGCCCAAAAACTGTTGATGGAGGAGGAGGAGAGGCTGCAGGAGGAGATCCAGCTTCTGGGAATCGTGGGCAGGCCCAGCAGAGCATGGAGCTGCAAATAAAATGGGATTTAGTGCAGTTTGGGTTGTTTCTCCTAGGAAAATGCTGTTGGGATCACATCTGCTTTGGTGCAGCACCAAATCCTGGTCCTTTGGTTCCTGGGACCTTTGGTTCTCTGCAGGAGAACACAAACTCTGCCCTGAGCAGGCAGTTCCTGAGGGATGGACTGATGGACTGATGGGATTCCCTTCCTGAAGGATGGACTGATGGGATTTCCTTCCTGAGGGATTCTTCCTGAGGGATGGACTGACGGGATCCAGCTCTGAGGGATGGACTGATGGGATCCAGTTCTGAAGGATGGACTGATGGGATTCCCTTCCTGAGGGATGGGCTGATGGGATCCAGCTCCTGAGGGATGGACTGATGGGATTCACCTAAAAAGGGGCAAAGAGCCCCAAAGCTGCCCTGACATCATCACCCTTGTTGAGATTTCCTTAAAATCTTGTCACCCGTTGGTTTTATCGTGCTGGGATTTGCATGGTGGTGTAAGTTCTACACCAGGCTGTTCTGAGGAGCCCTGGCAGTGCCCTCCTGCCCAGGAGGGTGCTGGGGAGACTGGCCCTTGTTGAGATTTCCTTAAAATCTTGTCACCCGTTGGTTTTATCGTGCTGGGATTTGCATGGTGGTGTAATTTCTACACCAGGCTGTCCTGAGGAGCCCTGGCAGTGCCCTCCTGCCCAGGAGGGTGCTGGGGAGACTGAAAGTTCTCCCTGAATCCTTGTTTTTTTCTCCTCCAGGCATTCCCAGGACTCCAGTGAGAGCCATTCCCCCCAGAGCGCCAAAAGCACCATTTGAGGGTTTTTTTGGGTGAGTTTCAGGGCTGTTGATGGATTTCCTTGTCCCCTCAGCTGCGCTTCTGCCGTGCTGATGAGGAGATATCATCTCCACGGATGGACCTCCTCCTTCCCGTCTCAAACCCAGGAGGGATTCCATCCCAGGACAACAAAGGGCTTTTTTTAGCCCTGGAGCTGGGGCAGCCTGGCTGGTTTCCTGCCTCTGCTGCTCCAACTGTTTCCAGGTCACTGCAGCGAGCATCTCCCTGCTCATCCTGTGCCAGAATTCCATTTTTTCCCACCCAAACCCCTTTTCCTGTGGCTGGGAAAAGCATCCCCTCCCTGCAGGCTGCAGGGTTTGCCCCTTCTCACCTTGTTTTTGGGGGAAATTCCTCCTGGCTCACTCCCCCTCCTGTGCTGCTGCAGGAGGATGTTCCTCTGGGGAAGATTTCATGGAAAAACGCTCGAGTGTCCTGATTTCCATCACAGCCTGCTCCTTCCAGGGGTTAAAGAGCCGGGAAAAACACCAATCACTTGTTTTAAAATTTTAAAAAGTTTAATAATAATAAAATGGTTATAAAAATAGTCATGCATTAGAGTAATAAGAATTTGGACAATCAGAATTAGGACAATTAAAAAGCAAAGGATTATGAATGCTTGGGTGCTTTCCTCTTGAAAGCGTGGTTAACAAAATATTAACCTGTAAAAGCAATAGCCTGTTGCATATTCATACATCTCATACATGATGCATGCATTCTTTTTAAACTAGAGATTTTTTTGGTTGTTGTTAACTTTCCCCCCCTCATCTTGTAAATCAATTGTTTTATCTTGGTCCCTCAAAGTCTGGTCCTTCCCAGTAAGGAGGTAATAACTCTTAGTTTGGGATTTTGGTGTCTTGTTGCTGTTACCTCTGTGAAGAATTTCTTGATTATCTTATCCATCCCTTGAGCTGGCTAGAAAAGTATCTTACACTGCATAGCTCCTATTTTAATATTATCTTAGAAGTTAAAACAATATTTAACGCACTGTTTAAAAGGATTCATGCAGTATAACTTTCTAACACAGCACATATAATGTTCATTTTAATATTTGCAAAAAGCCAATCATAAAACACACATTTTTCACAGCCCCCAGAGCGCCGAGCACTTTGCAGGAGGCAGCAAATGAGCATCCCCTGATTCCATTCGAAGCCTCAGAGTGAAAGTTTCAGGCACAAAACTCCTCAGCAGTCTCCCCAGCAGATGGTTTGCCTGACTGCAGCCGTGTGTGCACTTGGTATTTGCTTTATTATTTGAAGATATTGATTTTAGCAGGATGATCATAGCGAGCAATTTGTTTTAATGGACCACTTTTATTAACAGTGTGTTAGACTTGCAGCAGCCATTCATCTTTCTTCTTTTCTTTTTTTTTTTTTTTTTTTTCCAAGAGCTTTTTGGGATAAAATGTGTGATCTGAAGAGCAGAAGTCTGAGGTTCTGAAGGGTTTTTTTTCAGCTCTTTCTCTTGGAGAAGTGATTCTGCTGTGTGTAAGTGGCTGAGCAGTAGCTGTGCAAGAGGGTGATAAATAGCAGAGCACAGTTAAATGCAGTTGGAAGGGTTGTGAAGAGGCAAGAATTTGCTCAAGTTAAAAAAATAGAGAAAAAATATATAAGCCATATATATCTGATGGGATCCAGCTCCTGAGGGATGGACTGATGGGATTCACCTAAAAAGGGGCAAAGAGCCCCAAAGCTGCCCTGACAGCATCACCCTTGTTGAGATTTCCTTAAAATCTTGTCACCCGTTGGTTTTATCGTGCTGGGATTTGCATGGTGGTGTAAGTTCTACACCAGGCTGTTCTGAGGAGCCCTGGCAGTGCCCTCCTGCCCAGGAGGGTGCTGGGGAGACTGGGAAGTGCTAAAAGTTCTCCCTGAATCCTTCTTTTTTGCATTCCCAGGACTCCAGTGACAGCCATTCCCCCCAGAGCGCCAAAAGCACCATTTGAGGGTTTTTTTGGGTGAGTTTCAGGGCTGTTGATGGATTTCCTTGTCCCCTCAGCTGCGCTTCTGCCGTGCTGATGAGGAGATATCATCTCCACGGATGGACCTCCTCCTTCCCGTCTCAAACCCAGGAGGGATTCCATCCCAGGACAACAAAGGGCTTTTTTTAGCCCTGGAGCTGGGGCAGCCTGGCTGGTTTCCTGCCTCTGCTGCTCCAACTGTTTCCAGGTCACTGCAGCGAGCATCTCCCTGCTCATCCTGTGCCAGAATTCCATTTTTTCCCACCCAAACCCCTTTTCCTGTGGCTGGGAAAAGCATCCCCTCCCTGCAGGCTGCAGGGTTTGCCCCTTCTCACCTTGTTTTTGGGGGAAATTCCTCCTGGCTCACTCCCCCTCCTGTGCTGCTGCAGGAGGATGTTCCTCTGGGGAAGATTTCATGGAAAAACGCTCAAGTGTCCTGATTTCCATCACAGCCTGCTCCTTCCAGGGGTTAAAGAGCCGGGAAAAACACCAATCACTTGTTTTAAAATTTTAAAAAGTTTAATAATAATAAAATGGTTATAAAAATAGTCATGCATTAGAGTAATAAGAATTTGGACAATCAGAATTAGGACAATTAAAAAGCAAAGGATTATGAATGCTTGGGTGCTTTCCTCTTGAAAGCGTGGTTAACAAAATATTAACCTGTAAAAGCAATAGCCTGTTGCATATTCATACATCTCATACATGATGCATGCATTCTTTTTAAACTAGAGATTTTTTTGGTTATTGTTAATTTCCCCCCCTCATCTTGTAAATCAATTGTTTTATCTTGGTCCCTCGAAGTCTGGTCCTTCCCAGTAAGGAGGTAATAATTCTTAGTTTGGGATTTTGGTGTCTTGTTGCTGTTACCTCTGTGAAGAATTTCTTGATTATCTTATCCATCCCTTGAGCTGGCTAGAAAAGTATCTTACACTGCATAGCTCCTATTTTAATATTATCTTAGAACTTAAAACGATATTTAACGCACTGTTTAAAAGGATTCATGCAGTATAACTTTCTAACACAGCACATATAATGTTCATTTTAATATTTGCAAAAAGCCAATCATAAAACACACATTTTTCACAGCCCCCAGAGCGCCGAGCACTTTGCAGGAGGCAGCAAATGAGCATCCCCTGATTCCATTCGAAGCCTCAGAGTGAAAGTTTCAGGCACAAAACTCCTCAGCAGTCTCCCCAGCAGATGGTTTGCCTGACTGCAGCCGTGTGTGCACTTGGTATTTGCTTTATTATTTGAAGATATTGATTTTAGCAGGATGATCATAGCGAGCAATTTGTTTTAATGGACCACTTTTATTAACAGTGTGTTAGACTTGCAGCAGCCATTCATCTTTCTTCTTTTCTTTTTTTTTTTTTTTTTTTTCCAAGAGCTTTTTGGGATAAAATGTGTGATCTGAAGAGCAGAAGTCTGAGGTTCTGAAGGGTTTTTTTTCAGCTCTTTCTCTTGGAGAAGTGATTCTGCTGTGTGTAAGTGGCTGAGCAGTAGCTGTGCAAGAGGGTGATAAATAGCAGAGCACAGTTAAATGCAGTTGGAAGGGTTGTGAAGAGGCAAGAATTTGCTCAAGTTAAAAAAATAGAGAAAAAATATATAAGCCATATATATCTATATTTCTATATATCTATACATCTATATCTTGATATATCTATATCTTGATATATCTATATATAGATATATCTATATATAGATATATCTAGATATGGGTTTTAATTCTAAAACCAGTATTTCCATTGCTGTCCCATCCCTGGAAGTGTCCAAGGCCAGGCTGGACAGGGCTTGGAGCAACCTGAGAGAATGGAAGATGGCCCTGCCACGGCAGGAGCACAACTGGAGGATTTTTAAGGTTCCTCCCAACCCAAACCATCCTGGGATTTTCTGATAATCCCTTGGGAAGGGTAAATGAGTGAATTTCCCATCTCTGCAGGGTGCAGCTGCACCGCTGTGTGCCAGCAGATGCACCAAGTGTGGTTTTGGGCAGTGTGCTGAGGTACCCAGCCACCCTCAATATCTGTTTTTGAAATTTTTTCTGGAAATTTCCCCATTAGTTTGAATGTTCCAAGATGAGTTGAACATCCCAGGAGCAAGGAGGAGCTGCAGGAGGGTGAGAGGGCAGAGAGGAGAAGACAGAGCTGGACATTCCTGTCCCCATCCATCAGAGCCCTGGACGCTGTTGGATTCTCATTAACTTTATTTCATTGATTGCTTTCCATCGCTGCCCCCTCCAAAATGTTTAACTATAATAAACAGCAGCACCATGAAACACTGATAAAAATCATTAAAGCATAAGTCTGGTAATTCAGGGGGAAGATTGGCTCCTCCATCCAGCTCTGCAGCTGCTAATTGCAATTTATTTCTCCGATTTTGGATGTCATAGGAACAGGTAGGAGCTGGATTCATGGCTGGGGCTCCCCATCCATCGCCAGCACTGCACCTTGTGGAGGTTCCAAGTGAGCAGAATCTCAGATGGAAGAGATCTTTAATTTAAAATTTAATTCTAAATAAACACTCTTTGCAATGCTGCTCATTCTAAATGCAGTTATGGGGTCATGGAATTGTTTAGGTTGGAAAAGAGCTTTGAGTCCAACATTCCAATCCCAGCCATGGCCTCAAGTGCCACATCCACACATCTTTTAAATCCCTCCAGAGATGGGGACTCCACCCCTGGGTTGTCTTTTCTAATTCTTGACCAACCTTTTGGTGAAAAAATGTCTCCTACTGGCTGCTTTTCTGTGTTTAATTTATCAAATTAAACATCTTTACAAATATACTTCAAACCCAGCCACCTGATGGGTCTCCTTGTTGGTCCCAAGTTTCCACTTGCCAGAAGCCTGGCTGGCTCCTGCTGAGCACCCAGCCATGGCCTGAAGTGCCACATCCACACATCTTTTAAATCCCTCCAGAGATGGGGACTCCACCCCTGGGTTGTCTTTTCTAATTCTTGACCAACCTTTTGGTGAAAAAATGTCTCCTACTGGCTGCTTTTCTGTGTTTAATTTATCAAATTAAACATCTTTACAAATATACTTCAAACCCAGCCACCTGATGGGTCTCCTTGTTGGTCCCAAGTTTCCACTTGCCAGAAGCCTGGCTGGCTCCTGCTGAGCATCCCCTCTGCCCAGGGAATTAGGGAAAAAAAAAAAGAAAAATCTCAGTTCCATTGCCTCTGTTTCCAGGGTTATGCCCCCCTCCAGCTGTAATTCATGCAAAGGAAGCTCAGCCTTAAAAAAAACCCCAACTTTGGTGGTGTTTGTGGGAGGGAATCTGTAATTAGGAAATAAAGGGATGGCTTTGGGTGAACAGCAGCAGGGGGATGTGGGACCCAGAGGTGGCACAGGAATCAGCCCCAGGGGACAACACCAGGGGCTGCACAGGGCTCTGCCCTCCACCCTGGCAATTGCTGATGACAAAGTGATGCTGTTTGCTACCTGGGAAATGAGGTCCCAGAGGGAAGAGGCTTTCTGCTTTCCAAAGGAGGATTTGTTCAGATGCAGGACGGGAGCGTCCTCGGTCATTACTGACTCCTGCTGCTCTGCCTTCCCCTTTTGTCTGGGGCTGGGAGTCGTGTCCTTGTTCGTAGAGGGATAAATAGAAAAGAAACAGGAACCTAAGATCCACTTCTTTGGTTGTCTCCTGAAGAGAAGGATGCAACAGCAAAACTGTTTTAACTGCAGTGCCAGATGACCTGGAAAAATGACAGGGCTCTGCCAGCAGCTACGAGCTCACAGCTAAATTCAGACAGCACTTATTTATTGATGTGTTTGTACAATAGGAGTGGCTGGGAAGGCTGCAGACTCCCAGGTACCTTCTGATGGCTCATAATAAGCACAGACAACACAGACCCGTGGTGAATAATAGAACAAAAAGCTCCCGGGATGGCTGGGAATCAAAGCGCATGTGGAAGTGGATGGAATCCAGTGAAACCTCCTGGGAAGGGGAGCGAGGGCCAGCTCAGGAGGAGTGGGACTCACAGGACAGGCACATTCCAGAGGAACATCCCGCAGAATTAGCAATTAAAATCACTGTGCTGCTTTACCCCGCAAACCGCGGGGTGTCTCACACAGCGCTGCTGAGAGGGACTGCCTGAGGAAGCACTGAGAGGGGGTTTGGGTGGAATGTTGGGAATGAATCCTTCCCCGTCAGGGTGGGCAGGCCCTGGCACAGAGTGCCCCATCCCTGGCAGTGCCCAAGGCCAGGCTGGACAGGGCTTGGAGCAGTGGAAGGTGTCCCTGCCATGGCAGGGCTGCAGTGGGATGAGTTTTCACATCCTTTCCCACCCAGGCCATTCCATAACTCTGTGGTTCCATGGTTCCATGAGAAGGCATCCAAAGCATGGGCACCATCCCAAACTTTTCCTCCTGTGGTGAAAAAAAATATATTTATGGGAGAATAAAAAATGCATTAGGAATGACCAAGGTGCAGAACTTCCTGCAGGGACAGAGTTAATGGCTCTGGGTGCTCCCAGAGCAGCTGGAAGGGTTTCAGGGCCAGGAAGGGCTCTCCCCTGTGTCCCCTCCATGCTCAGGGTGGCACCTTGGTGGCCACAGCAGCGTCACCAGTGCTGCTCAGCGTGGCTTTGGCCAGTGGGAGGACTGAGGGAATTCACATGGGGAGCTGGGGATGAGGAATGCTCTGAACTGAGGGGTTTTTTCCCACCTAAAAGGACTTTCCGTGCAGTCCTGTGGGACAGAGCTGCCCCAGCCCCATCTGTTATTTCAGGGAAGGGCTGGTGATGGGAGGTGACACCGCATCATTTAGAGAAAGCTCTGGGGTGGCAAAGGCCACACGATCGATGTGGGCAGGCTCAGGCGCCAGCACGCAGCAGGAGCGCTTCAGAGCGAGCCTTGGAAATGCAAAGCCCCGTCCTGGGACCTCTCCTGGCTGCTTTCAGATTAATTGTTACAGGTTTGCAGGTTTGTTTTTATGGAGGAAAGGAGGCTTTGTTTGCTTTTCCTCCCCCTGGAGTTTAACCATCATCTTTTCTCATTAGGAGGGTGGCAGGAGGTCAATAGAGGCTCCAGACTCCTCCATGATTTGGAAGGGAAATTTCCAGAGCTGCAGTGCCCGGGGCACCTTGCACAGAGTGTTGGAGGGGAACCCTGGCCCACACAGCCCCTTCCCCAGCCCAGCTCCTTGTTAAACACAGCAGCTTTACAATTACCCAGGAATAAGGGATGATTGTGGCTCTGCCTCCCTGCTTGTGGAATTTTATTGCCAAGCACGGGAACAAAGGACAGCAAACCTCCCCAGGCAGGGTTTGTCAGCCTGTCCTGCCCGGGTAGAGAGCTGCCTCCCCTCCCTCTGCTTCCCCCTCCTCGTCATCCTCCTTTCTGCTTTTTGATTCCCGTAATTATTTTGGAACCTGGAGAATAATCCACCGTCAAATGGAAGGGCAGCTTCCCAAACCCTCCCAATAAAACAGATGGCACCACAGCCCCGTGAACCTCCTCCCAACTTCCAGAGCATCCCGGGGCTGACAGATTATCCATTAACAGGCAGATTAATCCTGAGCTGCACAAACAGGGGAAGGAAAGACAGGCTTTGTTTCCAAAACAGGGGAGAGGAAGATGCTGCTGTGGAGAGGGGCAGCTCCAGCCCTGAGGAGCTCCTGGAGCAGGAGAGGAGCCCAAGCCCAGGTGTGCTCCAGCCCCCCATGGGCCAGGAGAGGAAAAATAACTTTGTCCAGGGAAAGGCAGGGCTGATTATTTCAGTTCCTGGTTATTTCTCTCCCTTCCCACGGATCCTCTCCCCATTCTATCTCCTGTTTTGGCCAACTCTCTTTGTCCCAACAGCAGCCAGTGCTGCTTCACCGGCCACCCCACAGCCAAATGAAGGATTTTTGGTGTTCCACGAACAGGCAGGGCCCCCCCAGTGCAGCATCAATGCCATCCCCTCCCCTCCCTGCCACTGATTTGCTTGGCAGGTGTGAAATATTAATTGCCTCGCATGGGAGCTTGGCTCGCTGTCTGTCGCGTTTGACTGAAATATCATTCTCTGCTGCAAATATAATTACTGGGGGTCTGGATTTTAAAAATAGCCTCTCGCCTGGCTGTTAATTAGGAGCCACGCTTTGCTACACAACGAGATATTTTGGTTAATTATGAAAGAGAAAAGGACAAATTTGTCACGTCTTTTGTTTTTGTTCGCCGCGTCTCCGGCGGCGGCGGAGGGGAGCCGTGATGGAGCTGCTCAGCCGACAGCACCAGATGTCCCCAAAACGGGGAGGGGGCCAGGGCTGCTGGGGTCTCGCAGCTGAGGGGGTGCTGCTGCCTCCCCTCAGCGCAGAGGAGTTTAAACAAAGGGAGGAAAATTCACTCAGAAGGCAGAGCTTCGCTCGGATCCTCCCCGCGACGCTCAAGGAGCCTCACTGAAAACTGATTTATTCTTGTGAAATGTTCAAAGTGCTGAGCTGAGGCAGCCAGGGCTGCAGCCCCAGCACCCAGCAGAGCCTCTCCTGCCCGTCCTTGGGCTGCCAGAGGTGACACAGGTGGCACAGCCCCGTCCTTCCCCCATCCTTCTCAAATTAAGAAATTCCATCTTCGCCAGATTGCCCGCACCACTCTTGGCACCCACCTTCCTTAAAAAGGGAGGAAAAAAAAAATCCCTTTCCAGTGCAGAAGGAGGTGATGAGTGTGGGAATGGCAGGTGAAGGTGCTGACAGACCTCCCCTGGCCTGGCGTGCTAATTAATGATGTGTTAATAACCCCCAGGAGCTCCAGGATCAATCGAGGCGCTGCATTCCTGGCAGGCAGCAGCAGAGGGACAGGGAAGGGCCCAGAGGGGCTTTGTGGCCCCGGGATCCCAAGGAATCCCCAATTCTCGGCTGGTGCCAGACACGAGGCACCGTTCTGGTCAGGAGAACCCATTTTAACACACTTAAATTGTGGAAATAACCAGACCATGCCATGTTTTAGGGATGTGCAGTGCCCTGAGGGCACGGGGAGGATGAGGAGGAGCCAAGAGTGGGAACTGATGGAAAACCACCTATTCATGGTGCCATGCATTCCCTCCTCTTTTCCCAAGTTTTCATCCTGGGTGTATAAAAGATCAGCAGCTCTGCTTTGCCCTAAAATGCTCTGATGGAGTGTTTCCTAATTATTTATGTAATTATCCAGCATTTCAAAGAATCCATGATAACAGCTCAAATTGATGTAGTAAACAAGCATAATAATTATTCCAACAATATTGAACGGCTGTTCTGTCAAATAATCATTTCATACAGATGAAGAAAGCGTTCAGAAATAGCACCATAATTCATGATGCTCCCAGATTAATGCCACAAGAGTTCCACATCCTGTTCCTGAAGACAGGCAGAACTTTCTGCATGGAAAATTAAATATGTATACACAGAGCATATGTGAAGGTATCATACATCAAACCAGGTAAGAAACAATACAAAGAGAGGGGAGGAAAAAAAGCACTTTTTTAGCCTGGAATGGTTTTGTAAGGATTTCACTGCTTCAGAGACTTCTGCAGGTATCAAAGTAATCAGGAATAGAAAACGTTGTCTCTAAAGATGGAGGGCACCTTTGGGGCCCAAATTTCATTCCAAGTCTTCCCTGAACCCTCGTCTTCCCTCAGTAGTAGGCACTGGAAATAATAATAATAACAATAATAATAATAATAATAATTCAAAAAGAGCACAGGAAAATCCCACTAAATGAACTGCAGCAAATCTGCACTTCCCTGCTGATCCTTCAGGAACACTCAGGAAAATGGCACCAATTTCATAACCTTGTGATGAAGATTAAAAAATAAAGCCCAGCAAAAAACTGCCTGTGAATTATTGAAAGTGCAGCTCATTATAATGGGAGAAATGAACCTTTATTTTCAGTAACTGACACAGGAGCAGAGAAATGTTGGGATAATGATGCTCAGGCAGAACAATTATTTTTTTTTTTTGTGATAGAGAAGCATAAAGTTTATCACTTTGATGATTATGCTGTTGGGGTTTTTGTGTGCCCAGCCCAGAGATCAATAAATCAGAATGGTTTTTGGAGCAGCAGCTCCTCTCTGCTCAGAGCTGAGGTGCTGGGGTGTGTCACTACAGGACGTGAAACAACACAGTGCACATGCTGTTCTTTCATGTAAAAAAGGGACTTTTTCATTTCTGACTCCAACATTTCTAGATTTCCAAAGGTGACAGTGGACTGGAGGTGACAGTGCCACCTCCCCAAAGACACTGGACAAAACAGCCCATCAAACTTCTCCTCCTCTATAAAAGAATGCAAAACGATAAATTATTTACATCAAGTGTATTGAAAAAAATTCGTTACAAGAATATAAACATCACAAGGCTTAAAAAAACTTAAAAAAACCAGGGCCTGGCGCTCCCTCAGGATGCTGCATCCTCACCCTGCATCCTCTGCCCAAACCCCGAATTTCCCACAGCCCCAGCTCCTCGTTTCACAACAACCTGACACAAACACGAGCTTGGAGCAAAGCTCGGCATTTGCAGGTCCCACCCTTGGCCGTGTCCAAGCTGAGGGTGTGATGCTCTTGGTGCTGATCAGAACCAGCTGCTGCAGCAGACAGGGGAATCTGGGGGCTCTTTCTTGTAGGGAAAAGGACAACAAAGCCCTGGGTGGCCGGAGCTGTGCTGAGCACACTTTCCAGGGGATGTTCCCCAGGGAGCTTGGCACCCTCTGCTCCTGCTGATTTCCCTGCCGCTCCTCTCCCCCGGCTCTGTTTTGGTGACACTTCCCCCACAACCCGTGTCAGAGTGACGTGACATAACTTTTATCAAGGGGAAATTTAAGGCTTAAGTGCCTTTAAAATGCTGGCATCAGTCACCAGGCTGTGCTCTCTCTCTCTGAATATTACACCCATTATATGTAATTCTTTCTCCTCTTGGAGAAATATTAGCATGTACTTTTCTCGCCGTCAGTCATTTCTTTTGACCTTTGCAGCATCAGCTGCCTTCAAGAGGGTCACGTTTATTCTGATGTGCCTTCCCGAGCCTCTGTGAGCAGCACCAGGGAGCCAGGTGGGAGCAGGATCCTCCTGCTTTAATCGGGAATGTTCCCTGCAGGGAATTCCAGGGAATTCAGAGGGAGGCTCCCATCGCTCACCCCAGAGGAGCACGCTGGGAGCAGCCCGTGCAGTTGCTGAAATGCTTTTTATCCCATTTATTTCTCGGGTTTCTTTCTGCCACAGCAGCAGCTGGGTCGTGGCTGTGCTCGGGGGGAGGATCCCATCCCACCTGGAGTGGGGGCACAGCTCCAAAATCCAGCCCTTGGTGGCCCTCAGAGCCCAGTTCCTTCACTGCAGAGCATCAGGGCAACTCAAAGGGCTGAGCCACAGCCCCTAGAGCGTTTTGGGGTGAGAACCATCCCACTGAGTTCATAAGCTCTCACTTCGTTTTATCCTTCTTTTCCAAATGAGGCAAAACCCCCCTTAAAACAGAAGCAGAAGGATACAGAGCCTTGTCCCAGCCCCAAGGTGACAATCTGAGGACAAGCTTTCAGATTTTAAAGCCAGTCCATTCACAATCCCCTGCCTCTATGCATAGATCAGGATTTTTTTTTTTTTTTTTTTTGGTTTTGTTTACTGTTTGCTCTATACAAATCAGGATCCGAGCTGCCAGCTGGGCTGGGAGGCCAGGACATCACAGATCGTTATTCCAAACCCTTGTCCTCGGCTTCATCCCCGGCATCTGCCGAGCTGCAGAGACAGGGCTGAGTCAGAGCCTGTGTGCCCGGGCCATGAGCAGGGGAAAGCTGAGCCAAACCGTATCAGAAAGTGCTGGAAAAAAGCAAACTGATACAAACCCGACAGAAATCCGGCGTCAGTCCCCACCCAGTGCAAATCCCTGCGATCCCTCCAAAGCCTGGCCAGCGCCGCTCTCCTATCCCGGCTCGGAGTCCTCGGGAGTGCTCCAGGAGCGGCGCATCCAGGGAAAAACAAACCCTGGGAAGCCACCAGATGGAGCCGGAGCGGCGGGACCAGAGCATCCCGAGCATCTCCTGCATCCCGAGCGCCTCCTGCATCCCGAGCATCTCCTGCATCCCGAACACCTCCACATCCCGAGCGCCTCCTGCATCCCGGGCATCTCCTGCATCCTCCTGCATCCTGAACCCCTCCTGCATCCCCTGCACCTCCTGCATCCCAAACACCTCCACATCCCGAGCGCCTCCTGCATCCCGGGCATCTCCTGCATCCTCCTGCATTCCACATCCCGAGCATCTCCTGCATCCCCTGCACGGACCGGGCACTGCCCCCGGGGGTCGGAGCTGTGCCCTGGGCACACCCGGGACCGGCAGCAGGAGCGTTCCCATCCCGAGCATCTCCTGCATCCCGAACACCTCCACATCCCGAGCGCCTCCTGCATCCCGGGCATCTCCTGCATCCTCCTGCATTCTGAACCCCTCCTGCATCCCCTGCACGTCCTGCATCCCCAACACCTCCACATCCCGAGAGCCTCCTGCATCCCCTGCACCTCCTGCATCCCGGGCATCTCCTGCATCCCGGGCATCTCCTGCATCCCGGGCATCTCCACATCCCGAGCATCTCCTGCATCCCCTGCACGGACCGGGCACTGCCCCCGGGGGTCGGAGCTGTGCCCTGGGAACACCCGGGACCGGCAGCAGGAGCGTTCCGCTGCCATCAACCCCGTGCATAAATTATCCCTGTAATTACAGCGCGGGCACAAATTGCGCGGTATTAATCACTGCGGGATACTAATTGCTGTGGCCACCGCTCCAGCCCCGGGGGAGCCCCCTGGCAGCCCCCCCCCTCCATCCCACAGCCCGGGGTCCTGCCACTGGTGGAATCCCTGCCCTGTGCAGGGGGGGCTCCCCAAACACCGTGGTGACCCCACTGCTGGCCAGAGCTCCCCAGGAAACCCCTGCTGGCCCGTGGCCAGAGCTGTTTGCTCTAATAGGGCTCTTTTTGTGCTGCTCCCGTGGCTCTGGGGCTGTAATTGTGGCAACAGATGCTGGGGGAGAGAAGTTCCAGCCCGGGAGCTCTGGTCCTGCTCATTACAGCCCCCGTGAGCGGCCACTTGCACCCCAAAGCTGCTGCTTAATGAGCTTTGCTCAGCAGCCAGCATCAATTAATCCTCAAGCACCTCGGCTCGGGCTCGATAAATGCAAAGCCAGTGAGTTAAAGCTAAAATAAGTGAAGAGCAAACCCTTGTGAACCCTCCTGCCCAGGGCAGCCCCAGCAACCCTGGGCTGTGTGTGCTGTCCGTGTTCCACACCCCATTCCCTGTCCCAGTTTGGGAGGGTTTATCCCTGAAATGCAGGGCGAGGAGGAGCTGAGGAGCACTCCCGTGTGGAACCTGGGCAGAAGGGCTCAGAGCTCGGAGCTCAGAGCAGCTGTGACCTGCCAAAGCAAGCAGGAAATGCAGGAGAGTGTTTCACAAAGAGCACAGGGCACAAGGGCCGGGCACACGCCTGGGCAGGGGTGACCCCGGCCCCCAGGGGCCCCTCGAGTCCTTGCCTGGGCTGGAAGGAGAGGATTTGCAGTGCCTCAGCTCTCAAATCCCCTCTGCCAAAGGCTGCTTTCATCCCCAGAGCAGCCAAAGGCAATTGAGGGGGACGTGAGCTGAGCTTTGACTGCAGGGGAGCCCTCAAAGCACTAGAAAGGCTCCTTCCCTTCTAGGTCAGTGCTTTGCAGACAGGTCAGGGATCCACCTGCACGTTTAACCCCCTTTTTGAAGTGGGAACCCCTCGTTTCCAGGGCTCAGCAGAGGTGGGCAAGCTCGGTGCACTTCAGAGCGTGGCAGGAGCCCCTCAGCTGTGCTTTGCAGTGGATTTTTTCTGCTCAGGAGTCATCCTGCAGCTGAACCGAGTTCACCGAAGGTGCCACAGCTGCACAGGGGCGGCTGTGGCAGCGTCACCATGGTCAGGATCCCTGCTGGGGACAGCAGCTTCGAAGCTGAGGTGAAGCCACACACCTGGGAGCAGCGCAGGCTCACCTGCCAGGTGGGGCTGGCATTCCCAGAGGTGCTCCAGGGATTCCCAGAGGTGCTCCAGGGATCTCCTGGCATTCTTCACCCACCAGGCCTGAGCGCATTTCCTGCTGTGGGTTATGAGAATTCACTCTTACACTCTAATTTAATGAGGTGTCTTAAACGTGGATTTAATCACGGCATTAAGGTGACGGTCACTGCGTTCAAGCTGCAGAGTGCAAACACCTCTCCTGAGCAGCCAGCTCTGCTGCATCCTTATTAATCCAAAAATCATCTCCATATTAATCACTCCACAGATTATTGCTGTAACCATATCCATTGCCAAGCTGCTAATCCTCCAGCTCGTGGCTGGGGGCATTGGCTCCCCACCAGCAGCTCCTCCGTGTAAGGAGGGAGGGAATTCCAGAGCTGCAGCCTCGGGAGGTCCCTGCAGAGCTCCCCACTGCCCAGCTCCCCGCCAAAAGGCAGCCAGTTCATTAGCGTGTGTGTGTAAATGAGGTGTTTGTTTGAGCCCTGCAATTAGCACAGGTGGCTGCATTTCCTGCGCCCTCACCTGCCAACACCCACCGAGCTCCAGCAGCTCCTGCCCCGACAGGGATGCAGGGAATTACAGCATCCAGAGGGTGATTTGCCTTCTGGAAACACTGATCTCTCTTATTCCCAGCAGGTGAGATGAATTCCATCCTCCAGCACGGCAAGGCTTGCTGGCCAGGGCCATCCCTGCTCGCTCCCAATCCTTCTGGAATCATCCAGGGATGCTCCTGCTGCTACCTGCACAGCAAACAGGCCA
This sequence comes from Pyrgilauda ruficollis, assembly GCF_017590135.1. Taxonomy (NCBI): domain Eukaryota; kingdom Metazoa; phylum Chordata; class Aves; order Passeriformes; family Passeridae; genus Pyrgilauda; species Pyrgilauda ruficollis. The sequence goes on along the minus strand of NW_024508102.1, from coordinate 1,097,166 downwards.
GGCCAGGCACACAGCAGCCCTCTGAGCTCCCTGCCAGGGTGGATTGCAGCATTCCTGCTCCTTGATCTCTTCCTCTGGTGCATTTGTTGTGTGTGCCTTGCCTTGAGCCCTGTCCCTCCCAGGAAGGGTTCTGGAGCTGACCCGGCCTTGTCAAAGGCTAAGATGCCATTTGAGCACATATCAAATATCGATGAGGTCCTGACCCGGGCTATAAACCCCTGTACAGCCCGAGGCGATGCCTTTGTGGGGAGCTCAGAGGCAGCTCAGGTTCCCGCTGCAAAAATCAAATGAACGTCAAAAGAATCCTAAAAAAAAAAAAAAAAACGCGTGCAGGAGCGCCTCTCCCCCGAGACCATCCCCGCGCCTCCCTTTGTGCGGGCTGAAAAAAGGAACTTTTAAGCATTCCCATCTTCTCCTCAAAGCTCAGCCTAATTGAGTGCGAACAAAAGAGAAAACGCTTTCTCCTCTGCAGGCAGGCGGCGGCTGGAGCGGAATGACAATGCCAGCGTGAGAGACAGCCAGCCCCGGGGTGCCAGGCAGCTCTGCCACCCACCGGCACCGGCACGAGGGGTCCGTGTGCCCCCAGCCAGCTCTGGCATGTCCTGGTGGCTCCTGGAGAGCCACTGCCACCTCAGCACGTGGTGTCTGTGTGTCCAGTGCCAGCTCTGACAGTCCTGCCCATGTCCTGGTGGCTCCTGGAGAGTCACTGCCATCCTAACATGAGTTGCCCGTGTGTCCAGGGCCACCTCTGGCATGTCCTGGTGGCTCCTGGAGAAACACTGCCACCTTAACATGAGGTGCCCGTGTGTCCTCAGCCAGCTCTGGCATGTTCTGGTGGCTCCTGGAGAGTCACTGCCACCTTAAAATGAGGTGCCCGTGTGTACCCAGCCAGCTCTGGCAGCTGTGCCCACGTCCTGGTGGCTCCTGGAGAACCACTGCCACCTCAGCACAAGGTTTCCATGCATCCAGAGCCAGCTCTGACAGTCCTGCCCATGTTCTGGTGGTGCTGGAGAGCCACTGCCACCTTAACATGAGATGTTCATGTGTCCAGTGCCAGCTCTGGCAGTCCTGCCCATGTCCTGGAGAGTCACTGCCATCCTAACATGAGTTGCCTGTGTGTCCAGGGCCAGCTCTGGCATGTCCTGGTGGCTCCTGGAGAGTCACTGCCCCCCTAACGTGAGGTGTCCGTGTGTTCCCAGCATCCCAGGGACCCCTGGCCATCTCCCACCCCTTTGAATCAGGGCTCCGTGTGTCCAGCCAGGACTAAGGAATGGATTCATCCCCGGTGTTTCTGCAGTGCTGAGGTCCTCAAAATGGAATTAAATGCCCCAACACCCTGGCACAGGTGCCCAGAGCTGCTGTGGTTCCCCCTGCATCCCTGGCAGTGCCCAGTGAACGGGGCTGGGAGCACCAGGGACAGTGGAGGTGTCCCTGCCATGGCAGGGGTGGCACTGGCTGAATTTTAAGATCATTTCCAACCCAACTCCTTCTCTGCCATTATTGCTGGTGCTCAGCCCACAGACAAGCCCATTCCCAGGAGCAATAAAGGCGAGCAGGCATCATAAAACTCCAGTAATCAAATGTGAAAAGAACAGCCCAATTCATTAATAGCCAGACAGGCTGATAGAGACATTCTTAATTATCAAATATTACCATGGAGTTCATTTTTACCTGAGTTGTTTCAGTGAACAGGGCTGGGAGCACCAGGGACAGTGGGAGGTGTCCCTGCCATGGCAGGGGTGGCACTGGCTGAATTTTAAGATCATTTCCAACCCAACTCATTCTCTGCCATTATTGCTGGTGCTCAGCCCACAGACAAGCCCATTCCCAGGAGCAATAAAGGCGAGCAGGCATCATAAAACTCCAGTAATCAAATGTGAAAAGAACAGCCCAATTCATTAATAGCCAGACAGGCTGATAGAGACATTCTTAATTATCAAATATTACCATGGAGTTCATTTTTACCTGAGTTGTTTAAGCCTGACCATCCTCCTTCCCTTTTCCTACACACGTTGCCCTGGGGCAGCATTGAACATTTGTAATTAGATTCCTTTGTAGAGAGAAGTGTAGAGAGTATTGTTCAGGCATGGCTTGCTGAGAAAGGGCATAGTCAAACTAAGTTGGAAGAGATATAGGCGAGAGGCAGCCTGAAGGACAGGGTGCCCTTGAGAGTGAGGAACATGCTAAGGAATGTGCTAAGGAATGTGATAAATAGAAGGTTAAAGATAGACTGAAAGTCTGCTAGAAACCGCAAAAATGTAGAAGCATACAGCTGTGTAATACCAATGATGCTAAAACGATGTAACCAATAGTGAGCTATGATTTTGCACTATGCATGAGCTAATTAAGAACTGTATTTAAGCTAGAGCAAAAGGTACAATAAACGAGATCTGCTGATGACCACCGGGTGTCCAGTCTCCCTTCTCCGACATTCCTTCACTGGAGTTAATTATGAGGTGACAATAAAGCCTGAGTGGTTCCTATTTTCCTAAGTATAATTTGGGAGTAAAAACAACCCCTTTGTTTTGGCATCAATATTTGTAATTTTAAGTTTAACATGAACCTCGGGGTGTACTCTTGATCCAAATAGATACAGACGTGTTCATGTTGGATTATGCTGTACATCTATTTTATATTGTGTTTTTATACTTTCACATTATTTTGTATCCACTTGCCTGCACAGACCTGTCAATATTCTGGAGCACAGACAAGATTTCTCTTCAGGATGATCTCTAAATTAATTAATGAATTTTCATCACGTTGATGTCAGCCTGGGACAACATCAATATTTTGCAGGTTCCAGGTTGTGCTGGCACCCAGGGTAATGTTTTATGTTTTATTATTATTACTTTTAAATCTTAATTAAATTATATTTTTTATAGCCCCAGCAGGTGAGGGGTCCCAAATGTCCCTTGCAAAGAACCTGGAGTTGAGAGGGGGGGATTTAATGTGGGTTTTAGTGATCTGCTCCATTTTAAGCACTGAAGTGTCCAATAACACAGAATTAAATTTCCATTACAAATGAGTTGGCCACTTAAATCTAACCAGACCCTGCATAAATAAAGAGCAGGGGATTTTTGTGGCCCTTATTGCCAGCCTGAGCTCACTGTCTGATTCCATCCAATTCCACGTCACCCTCCAGCTAGGCACTCACAGAAGGGAAAAGATGCTGAAATTTAAACAGGTCAAAATTAATGCCACGGCTGTATTTGATAATTGGAAGTGTCACCTCCATTAGCTCGCCCTGATAACCAGGCTGGAAAAGCCAGCACCAGGATGTCCAAAATCTGCTGCACAATCTGCAGAGTGACAGTGACGGAACAACGGCAGCACCCCCACGCTCAGGAGGGGGGATCAGAGCTGCCCACGGGGATGCAGGGCTGGCAGGGAAACTCCAGGATATCCTGCTGCTCTTTCAGTGCCGGGACCCCCAAACTTCCCACGTGGAAGATCCAAACCTGCTGCCCTGACTCTTCCCACGCTGTGTCCGTGGCTCCTCACTCCCCTGCCCTGGATGTGGGTGTGACAGAGGGATCCAAGCCATCTGCATTTTATATAACCTTTATTAAGCATCACTTGACCTTGTCAGTGCCAATAAAGGCCTGTGAAGTGCACGCCAGATAAAATGTAATTTTTAATTGAGTATCCTTATTACATCTATTAACAAGGTGCAGATGAATACAAATGACCCCACGGTCGATGCTGTCGATTCCTGTTGGAATTTCTTTCTCCTTTGCTGAGCTGAAGGAGTCAATAACCTCCCAAAGGGTCACAGGGAGTGGAGATTTTCCTGGCAGCTGCTGCCCTGCCTCCAGGGTCTGTCCTACAGTGCAGTGGCCATGGATAAGCCATGATCAGCATCTCTGAAGGTAAAACACAATTCCAGCTCCCCCAGCCCTTAGGAAAACTTGGGAAACTCAGTTCCTATTTAATTCTTTATATTTAGACTTACCCAAGGCACAGGTGAAAAACAGGAGTCTCCTCTTTTATTCCCTAATTCACAAATCATGTGAAAACTCCTCTCCACGCTGGGTGGCCACAGCACTGGAATGGTTCCAGGACTTCCAGCCCATGGGATCTGTCTGGGGAGGTCAAACCTGCTGGTTTCAAGGGGGAGACAGCAGGATGTGGCCAAACTGCCCCCCCTGAGGTCAGTGTCAAGCTTTGGTCTCAGTTTGAGGGAAATAAGCTGCAATGACCTGCCTGAGGAGCAGCGTGCTGCTCTGACAGGATGGATTTGCATTCCCTTCAAACGGGAGCAGCTTCCCATCTCCCCATTAGCCCTGCACTAAAACCAGAGGATTCAGAGTCAAATATCCATAAAAGCTCATCCCAGGGCAGCACTGAACTCCCTGCTGTGACCACAGTGTGCCAGGCCTTCCTCTTCTGGCTTAGATTTATCCTTTTTAGTACCTAATTTGGAAAGGGAAAAAAAAAAAACCAAAACCACCCCTTGAGATCCTCCAGAAAAAGCAGCGAGACCTCTTGTTCCGTATCCACGTTTCTTCTTTAATGCTTCCTTAAGGGTCTCCATTTTTCTGTCACTTATCATCATCCAGAGTAATTTTGGGCTGTTAGAGAAAGTTCATTGCTGTAATTGCGACCATATTGGTCATTAAAGTTGACAGACAGCTGCTGGAGAAGTCACTGGCTGGTTCTGCTGCTCAGCAGATGCCTCTCAGCGCTCGCCGAGACGTTGGCTTGAATTTATGAGATGGAAGCAGAAGTGTTTCACCTCAAGGACTGAGCCTTTCAGCGAGGGGAAAACACAAAGAACTCACCCAGCTCTTCTGTTTGCAAACAGGGTTTGCTGCTCCTGCTCCAGCTGGAAATAAGAGGAATTTCATGCAGTCCCTAAGGCTGCTCCTGCCTGCAGGTGTTGGGGACCCCATCCCAGCTGCTCCCCAGCTCCACCATTCAGGGGTTATTCCAGATTTCCCATCCCTGGGAGTGCCCCAGGCCAGGCTGGACAGGGTTGGAGGTGTCCCTGCCCATGGCAGGGGGTGGCACTGGATGGGCTTTAAGGTTCCTTCAAAGCCAAACCACTCTGGGATTTCCACTCACCCATTTCGTGCTGCTGGGATTCAGTAAATAAATATTCCTCACACAATAAATGCCACACAGCACATACTGGAAAATAAGGAGCCACTCAGGAGGGTTTTTTTAACCAGTAAACTTTATTTATATATAACAACAGTACAAAGTGAGTCCTTGGCTTGCAAAATAGGAGTGTTTCATATTTACAATAGGTACACAATAATATATTAGAATAATAACAAAACCCCCTTTTATTTCCTTGGAACATTTTTAAATACTTAAACTTTCTTACATTTTTTTTTCCACAACACTTGTAAAAACAACAAAAAACAGACAATCATCTTAAAAAAAAATATAATACAGAACTCCAGTGTGTCAAGTATAACGGGGAGGGGAGGAGCCAGAGAACGATGCGGTGGAATGGGCACAGATACAAATAAATTCCTTGTTCCTGCCAACACACAAATCCCCTAAAACTGCTGGGGGTTGGTCTGTGAGGAGGAGAAGGGGAAGAAGAAATCAGAATCTGTTCCATGGCTGATACCTCTACATTCTGTTTTTGGGGGGACTCCAGAAGTTTTAGTACCTGTACCTTCCCTTCCCCTTGCTGCTTCTCCTAGCGGCCCCCAAGGTGCCATCAACACCAAAACTCAGCAGTAAGACAAGGACTTTCTACTGCGTCTTCTGAAGCCATGAAATAACGTGGCAAAATCAGCTTTTTGCCCTCCCCACGGCTCCTCTGCACCTTTGTGTGCCCAGTCCTCGGGACGGGAACGCCGGCTGGAGAAGCTGTTGCATAAACTTCCAAGCTTATCCGAAAGAGAGGTATTAAAAATCCCAAAGGAAAGGCCATACAGGAGATCTGGTGTTTGATTTGGCAGCCTTGGGAGGCCCGGGGAGTTTGGGATATTTGGGATGTTGTCCGTGCAACTGGAAGGACCCGGCGGGCCTTTGGGGCGTGTTCCTCAACGCTGCAGAAAGGGCGATTTTCTCAGGATTATATTCCACGGTCACAAAGGAAGGAGAGGGATGGGAAACACAGGACAAAGGGGGATCTGAAAGAACAAGCACAGAGACACTGCCATGCTCACAGCACGGCCACGACACCGCTGGTGCCACCTCAGCCAGGCGGGCACAGACACCCTGGAGAGATGGAGTGGCTTTTCCAGCATGGAGCAGGGGGGCTCTGCCAGCCCACACTGCCCCACCCTTCCACCTGCCCTTCTCTGACCCCAGCACCCCAAAGAGCACCCTGGGGTGCAGGGCTCACACCACAGACCCCCAGTTTTCTTCCAGGAGCCAGGAAGGCACCAGGCACCACCCGCAGCTGGGGCTCCGGCAGCTGTTCCTTTCCCTGCCCAGAACAGGACCAGCACCCAAATCTGGAGATTTTCAGGGTGAAGGGGCTTTAACAAAGACTTCCAAACAGCCAAAACTGGTCAAAACCTCCCACCCTCTTCCCCTGAAAAACCAACCTGACCAAGCTGCACTGAAACTGCACCTTTGGGGCTGCTCAGCCCAGCGGATCCCCAGCGGCGCCCTCGCAGTGCACACACCTCTCACTCTGATTGTTTCCCCACTGAATGTCTCATCAGTAAAACCAAACCATCCTGCCCATGCAGGTGGCCTCAGAGCTGGCCCCAGTGCTTTGCCCTCAGCCTCTGACCCGCTGGTCTCTGCTTTTGGGTCCAGGCTGGGTGTTTGCACCGAGGACAGGACTGTGCTCCGAGCTCTTCCTCCACACAACTGTACAATGTCACAGCTCCCTGCACTATTGCCCTGGTGCAAACGTGGATCTGGAATAGGATGGTTGAAGCTCTGTGGCATTTTAATACATCTTTGATGTCAGTTATTTACCCTCCTCAGAACATTTTTTCTTCTCTCCGGGGCACAGTCACACGTGAGCTCTCCCTGATGGCCCAGCTTATTCAAGTCAGTCTCTTTTAGTTTCATTTAGTTTGGGGAGCTGAGTCCCTGTGACAGGTGAGCTCTGACAGCACAGGAAACTGGATGGAGAACAGCCAGTGACAGCAGAACGTGGCTGGGCTGCTGCCAGGGAAGGAGCTCGAGGCTCTGGAGCAGCACAGGGGCTGTGCTGGGAGCTGCTCTGCCCTGTGCCAACCCGGCCTTCCTCATCCCTGCTGGCTCCTGGGGACTTCTGGGAACGAGACCTTGCTTGGAGGCTGTGCCCACTGCAGGAGGGGATGCTCTGACCCTTTTCCCACACAGACTTGAACACCAAAACCACCCCCAGGAGCTCGGAGCCAGCAGCGTGCAGAATGCAACCCCAGAGCCTTAAACCCTCTCGCCTTTGCCCTCCACGTGCCCACCCAAACTGCTTCCTACATTGGGACGTTTTTTGTGGAGTCCAGTGGAAGGTAGGAGGGAACACTGACGTGGGGATGGACCACCAGGATTTTAAGACAGAGTGTGGAAGGCACTGCTGTGATGAAGGTCTCTGTTGGCACTGCGCTCACCGTCCCCAGCGTGTCACAGCCCCAGCCCTGGGGAGGCACCGCTGTCCCCACGGCCACCCTTCAGGGAAAATCTTGAAATTCCACACCTGGAATGCTGCTGGGATGCAGCCAGGCCGTGGCAGCAGTTTTGTTTCTCAGCTCTGGTCCCCACAGTGGGTCCTCGCTGCTGCAGACAGGATACCCAGGGTTTCCAGGGATATCCGTGCTGGATTCCACAGGGTTTCCAGGGATACCCATCCTGGATTCCACAGGGTTTCCAGCGCTTTGGCCGTGCTGATCCCTCCTGCCTCCCTTTAAATCCATCCTTTATGGCAAAGCGTGGACCACTGGCTGTCCACACCCTCTGAGCTTTGGTGGCTGCGGCTCCTCAGCGGGGCCAGCCTTGCCTGCCAGCTCCCCTCTCCTGTGTGGGGCTTTAATAAAGGCTTTCAAGGTGGAGAAGCGTTTGATTAGCACCTCGCTCCCCCTCGGAGTGGGTGCTTTGATAGCTCATGAGCAGAAGATTAAACGGAATTATTCAAGCGGTGACACCAGGCAGAGAGATCCCGGCAAGTGACGTCTCCCACTTTGATGTCGGAATACCTGAAACGGAGCGAACTGCAGACTCCAAACTCCACGTGGCCTTGCAGGAGGAAGGGGGCAATGAGAGGGACGTGAAATCGTTTCATCTAAGGCAAGTGCCCCCTCCTGACCAACCCTCGAGTCCAGTTTGCTGCGAGTGCGAAGAAAATGCCATTTTGAGATCTGAAGCTTCCTCCTCCCGAAGGAGGAATGGAAATGTTGGATGCAAACAGGGCAAGAGATTCCCAGCGCTCTGCCCCGGGGGGATATGTTGCTTCAATCCATATAATTGCCTGTAAAGATCCATAATTAATGTCAACCACCACGAGAAGATACTTGGCAACGTATTTCTAGGCCACCCCTCCAGCCAGGACTGTGCTGTTCCCTCTGCCATCCTCCCAAAGCTTTTCCAGGTGATGGACGAGGTGTTTTTGCTGTTTCCTTCAGGATTCAGTCAGAAGTGTAAAAGAGCTTATTGGTTTGCAAAGTGCTCCTGCTGCTTTCCCTTTTTTTTTTTTCCTCGCTGCTCAGATGGTCCCACAGCACAGAAGATGAACTCAGTTGTCCCCTTGTCTCCTTAAAGTTCTCCCAGAGAATCCAGGGAGCGTGTGGGGACCTCCACTTCTGCTGAGAAAATACAGGGGAGGGGGGATGACAAAGCCTTGGCTCGGGGGGTGCTCCTGGTCAGAGGGGAGAGAGCAGGAGGAGGAAAGCAGGATGAAAAGCTACACAAGAGCCTCTCAAAGAGATGCAGAGAGGAGCACCACGAGGGCTGTGGGGCAGGGACACCGCCAGGTGTGAGGCACAGCCAGGCCTTTGCTTTGGGCTGTACTCGTGTTTTGAGAGTCCTGCAGAGATAACTCCCCAGACTGGTATTTGGAAGCGTTTGGAAGTCGTTCAGGAACTTTTTGGAGTGCTCTTTTTGGGTTTCAGAGTACCATGAGAACTTGGTGGAACCCAAACCAACAAGCACAGCTAGAACAGACCGGGCAATCCCTCACCTAAGCTGTGTGGTGGATCAGGGTGGACAGCAGGAACAGAACCAGCAAAAAACCTGCAGGATTTCAAAGCCTGACCCTCTGCCATGCCCTGGGGTACCTGCAGCAAAGAGCAGGCCAGGCTGGGGACTGCTCCAGTGACGTTCCTGGCGCTGGGCTCCGCAGTGCCTGACTTTTAGCAGGACTTTTGCACATTTTTTGCCTCAGAAATGAGATTCACCGTGCAGGAGCAGGATCCCTGGGAAGGGAACTCTCGGATAACAGGCAGTGCAAACACAGCTCTGCCTTTCAGTCTCTGTTTCTGCCACTCTCCCCCTGTCTCAGTAAATCCAGTGCTCAGGCTGCTGTAAATGTCAAGAACTTATTGCACAAGGTTGATTATTATCATCAGCATTTTCTGCTTTTCAGAGAGACTCACAGAAGTGGATTACCAAAAAAAAAGTGGACTTGGCATGGCTTTTACTGAATGGTAATTAAACCAAGTTTCCTGAGTATTTCTCTACGTGCTTCTCCCCTCCCCTGGTGCTGGACTGCAGGACATGGAAAGCCAGCAGCTCCCTGGGAGCCCTGCTGGGCTCCTCCAGGCAGGAATGGTGGAGGAGGGGGATGGAGATGGAAATGGATTTTTCTTCAACACACTCTGGCTGCAAACGAAGGTCCCAGTCTGGTGTGACACTGCCTGGGCAGACACCAGGAATTATTTTGCTGCCATTGCCAAGCTCCAGCAGCCAACTCTTGTATTTCCATTAGGCCTCCTCTCCCTGCCCTCCCCACTGCAGCCTGCACACGTATCAATATTTACTACAGAGAGAAATATTTACAGCATTCCTTCCCCTCCTGGCACTCTACAAAGGGACACACATAAGCTTTGGTGTCTTTGAAAGAAATAACACTCACAAACATTTGCCTGTCACTGGCCACAGGAACGTGTGCCGTGGGGGCCAGCAAGGAACTGAGGAGAACAACGAGACGCCGACACAGAGACACGACAGCAGAGCTGGCTGGCCCAGGGGTGCTGGTTAAGGTTTGCTCTTGCCTGGAGCAGAGATTTCTCTCCCTTTCCCAGTGGAAATGCAAGTCCTGGCCCTGGGTGAGGCGGCAAACGCTGGCGGAGACACCCAAAGGGAGCCTGTGCCCAAGGACTGCACGTCCAGCAGAAAAGCAACAAAATCTGCTCTCCCAACATCCAGGCTCTTCAAGTACTGTCACCGTAAACATTGAGGTTTGGGGGGTTTTGCTGTGAGAAATCGGAGGCGGCTGCTGGAGACCCCCAAACCCAGCCCTGGAGGTGTCAGCCCAGCTCTGCCTTGGCTCACGTGGCACCTGCAGGAACCAGCAGTGGACACTGAATGGATCAGTGCTGGACACTGCTGGATCACTGTGGTCACGCTGGACACTGCTGGATCACCATGGTCAGGCTGGACACTGCTGGATCACCATGGCCATACTGGACATTGTTGGATCACCATGGCCATACTGGACATTTTTGGATCACCATGGCCAGGCTGGACACTGCTGGATCACCATATCCATACTGGACACTGCTGGATCACCATGGCCATACTGGACATTGTTGGATCACCATAGCCATGCTGGGCTCTGCTGGACACTGCTGGATCACCATGGCCATGCTGGACACTGCTGGATCACCATGGCCATACTGGACATTGTTGGATCACCATGGCCATACTGGACACTGCTGGATCACCACAGCCATGCTGGACACTCCTGGATGACTACGGCCATGCTGGACACTGCTGGATCACCATATCCATACTGGACACTGCTGGCTCAGCCAGTGAGGTGGGATGGAGGTGGAAAAGGGAAAAGCAATGAAATTCAGGTCTTCCCTCATTCGACAGTAAATGGGATTTTAAAAAAAATATATATATTGACACTGTATAAATACATGGATAAAGCTGGGTTTCAAGACAGGTCGGATGATCTGATGGTTTTGCAATTCAGGTGAAGTTCCTTCTAGTGCCTCTAAGTTACTCAGCCACTGGACTATTTTCAGGCAAAACGCTATCTTGCTTGTGTAAAAAGGTGTGGTGCAAACTTGTGCTCGTATTTGTTGTAAGAATCCAAAACGAAGACATTTTGGTTTTCCAGATGTTCCAATGGGAGTGACAGTCCATTTGCAGAATGCCTGAGCCGTGTCCTTGGAAGGCTCTCAGGGACAGGATTCACAGCTGATCCTTCTTGCCAGGATTATCTCTATGGCCTCTGTGGTTTTTGCTCTATTTATTTTTTTTTTCTTTTTCTTTTTTTTTTTTTTTTTTTTTTACAAAAAACCCCCTTTAAATAAAGTTTTATTTTCCAATATACATTAAACAATTTTCATGCAAAGCAGCAGTCGTGGAGACATCCAGACTTTCCAGGTTCCTTCTTTCCGCGTACACTTGAAAAAAATGATCCACCTTGCTTGGACTTGGATTGAGATGTTTCATCTTCTTCCCTTCCTGCCCTTTCAAACTGGATCCTGTATGATTTTTGAACACAGCCAGTCCTTGAGCCAGGCTCTGCTCTCTCCAGAAGAGCCTTGGGGGTGTGTCCAGTGCCTTCCTTGCTTGTTCTCCCTCCAAATTCCCGAGAGTCCGTGCGATCCTCTGCCCTTTGCTGCCCGTGACCTTCCTTCAGCTCTCGAAGGACATGGCCCCAATGAGTTGCTCTACTTTGTAAGCCAAGCGCTGCCTCCGAGCCTGCTCATCCTGCTCCAGAGCGCCAATGAGCTGGGGGAGAGAACAGGAAAAGGGGGAAAAAAATGAATCAGAGAGAGAAATCAGCGTGAGAGAGGGGGTGGGAGAGGTGGGTGGGCAGCGAGATGTGAGCAACTCCAAGTGGAGAGCTGTGAAATCCCAATAAACAGCAAAGAAACTTGGCTGTCGTTGGTTAGTTGGACCCCCTCCATACCCACCCAACAAAACCCACTCTGGTGCCTTGGACTCCACATTTCTTGTCTCGTTTAGCAGGAAAGTGATGAGATTTTTCAACCCTAATGGGAAAATAGCCGTGGCGTTGTATCACAAATGGCTACATGCAGTTCAATGACAAAACCCTTCCGTTTCACGGACATAATTACAAAATCGGTTCTTCTTGCAGCGAAATGAAGGGGTGGAACAGATGGCGAGAACTTGGTTTCAAGTGATGCATTCATTAAAGGAGCTCAGGCTGCCAGGAAGCCTTTGCAAACAGGAGCCTGCGCCACTACAACAGGGATTTGGACCGTGCTGCTCCCAAAGGACACCCAGGTTTCTGGGGAGCTTGGATGGGTCATGAATATTTTCCACAGCACTGGGTGCATGCCAGAGCTGAGGTATCCAGGTGCTCCCACAATATTTTAGCTCTCAGTCCTCCTGGGGAGGATACTACAAGTGTGGCCAATCCCAAACCCCTCTGTGCATGAAGAGAACAGCGGGGCAGGAGCGGCGCCAGCTACGGCCGGGCTGCATCCAGGGAAGGGAGGGCAAGGAGCTCTGGGAGGCAGCAGAGGGGTCCCGACACAACCCAGCACTGCATCTGCTCTCCCACACACCTGCCATGGGGCCCTATCACCCTGGGGACACCATGGCACAGGGGACACTGTTGCCTAGAGGACACCATCACTCCAGGGGACACCATTGCCCAGGGGACACCATTACAGTCAAGAGCACGCCATCACTCCAGGGGACACCATCACTCTGGGGGACACCACCATGGCCCAGAGGACACCATCACTCTAGAGGACCCCATTGCCCAGGGGACACCATTACAGTCAAGAGCACGCCATCTCTCCAGGGGACACCATCACTCTGGGGGACACCACCATGCCCAGAGGACACCATCCCTCTAGAGGACACCATTGCCCAGGGGACACCATTACAGTCAAGAGCACGCCATCTCTCCAGGGGACACCATCACTCTGGGGGACACCACCATGCCCAGAGGACACCATCCCTCTAGAGGACACCATTGCCCAGGGGACCCCATCATGGTCCAGAGCACACCATTGCTCCAGGGTACACCACCATGGCCCAGGAACGCCGTTGCCCAGGGGATGCCATCACTCCAGGGGACACCACGGCCCAGGAGACACTGTTGCCTAGAGGATACCATTGCTCCAGGGGACAACACCATTACCCAGGGGACACCATTACAGTCAAGAGCACGCCATCACTCCAGGGGACACCATCACTCTGGGGGACACCACCATGGCCCAGAGGACACCATCACTCTAGAGGACACCATTGCCCAGGGGACACCATCATGGCCCAGGGAACGCCATTGCCCAGGGGATACCACCACTCCAGGGGATACTATGGCCCAGGAGACACTGCTGCCTAGAGGATATCATTGCTCCAGGGGACAACACCATTACAGTCCAGAGCACACCATCGCTCCAGGGGACACCATCACTCCGGGGGACACCACCATGGCCCAGAGGACACCATCACTCTAGAGGACACCATTGCCCAGGGGACACCATCATGGTCCAGAGCACACCATCGCTCCAGGGTACACCACCACGGCCCAGAAAACGCCGTTGCCCAGGGGATGCCATCACTCCAGGGGACACCACGGCCCAGGAGACACTGTTGCCTAGAGGATACCATTGCTCCAGGGGACAACACCATTACAGTCCAGAGCACACCATCACTCCAGGGGACACCACCACGGCCCAGGGAACGCCGTTGCCCAGGGGATGCCATCACTCCAGGGGACACCGTGGCCCAGGGGACACTGCTGCCCACACCCACCTCCTCGCTGTACTTGCTGACGTAGGAGTAGATCTCGTTGAGCGCGCTCAGCATGTTGAACTCCACGGCGTGCAGGCGCGACTGCTCGGCGAGGTAGGCGTTCATGTCCTGGTCGCTGATGGCCGGGAGCTTGGCGATGTCCGCGTAATACCTGCAGGAACGAGGGGTCAGGGGAAAAATGAGAAACAGGAACGCCCCAAATATCCCTGTTCCCCCTGGGGTTTAAGCTAAGCTCTGCAGGGATAAGAACATCTTTTTGCTTTGCGTTTACATCCAGCAAAACGGGATTGTGGGCTGTAATGAGCTGAAAACAGGAGCAGCGGTGCTTGGCGGGGCTGAGAACCACCCTGCAGCATCACTGCTGGTCCTTGTGCTTCCCTTCCACTCAGGATGGTCTGTCCTGAGATCCGTGGGGTTTCAGAGCACCCTGCACCCACGCTGCCACGTGCTGCCCTCACCTCTCCACCCAGCTCTTGTAGCTGGGGATGTCCTTGGCGTACAGCAGCTTGTTGGAGGGGGAGTCCTTGCCCAGGCGGTGCTCCGAGGTGGAGCAGGAATCCATGAAGGTCTGAGCCACCACGGACAGGCAGGCGTCCGTGATGCTGCCCTTGTGGATGTCGAACACGAACTGCGGGTTTTTGATCACGTTCACCCAGAAGCGGAGGGGAAGGCTGGGAGGCAAAGTGGGAATTGAAATGAAATGAGAAGACAAAGGCGAGGAAAGGGCTCGTGCAGCGGATGGTGCTCCCAGGCAGAACAAAAATGGTGGGAAGAATAAGAGGAGAATTTAAACAGGAGCAGGGCCAAGGCCATCAAGCACCAGTTAGCCCAGTGCTGCCCAGATGGGCTGCTGGTGGATCCTGCCATGCCCAGGAGCTGCTCCAGGCTCAGATCCCACACGGAGCAGTGGAGGAGATGAGGGGCAGGGCAGAGCTGGGCAGTTTGGGGGTACTGGGGGAGCATCTGCAGGAGGAGCCCATCACGAGGAGCTCACCAGAGCAGGGTGCAGTGTGGGGTGAGCAGGGGCAGCCCTGGCACTAATCAGCTCTGCCCGGCCGTGCTCCGGCACCCACGAGCTGGCAGCAGGAACCACAGGCTTTGTCCCCAAATCCCGGGGCCTTTGCAATCAAAGGGGAATTATTATTCCTTTTTTTCTTCGGCTGTATAGCAGGATCAAAAAAGCAGCTGCTGCTTTCTATTACCTTTCAAGTCGCAGCTCTCTCTGTCTCTCCAGCTCGCTGAAGGCTGCAGCCTTAACTCTTGCAGTGCTGCAGGAGAGCAGCTCAGCCCCAGCCCCAGCCACCCCAGCTCCCTAATCCAAACTTCCATTTGCTTCAACCTGCTCCAGGGGCAGCCTTCTCCCACATCCCCATAAAAATTCCCTTTCTGGAAATGCTGCAGCTCAGCTGAGATGGGGAGAAGGAAGGTCCAGGCCTGGTGGGGGCTGTTGGCTCTGGCAGACCAAATTCTGGTGGTCATTGCTTTCTTTTTTTCTCGTAATTTCTTGTGATTCTATAGTTTTTATCCCAATAACTCCTTCTTCTAAGGCTTTAAATGAATTGTTTTGAGCTTCCCACTGCCTTAGCAGGGAAGCAGTTTTTGCAGCCATGATGATTAGAGGCCTTTTAAACCACGAGGGACTCAGGGGAAAATACAAGGTCTTCAGGGAACAACCATTTGTTGTGCTTTTTTATTCCTTTCTTGCAGAGGTAAATTTCCAACCCACAGAGGTTTTAATCCTAAAATAGCAGCAGAGGCAGAGATGTGAGAGCTCCCACTGTTTGGAGAGGCTGGACCTGGCTGCAGCCCATGCCTTAGGCATGCAGAACTGGCTCCTTCTCCCTGTGCCATCTCCTGCTGATGCCCAAATGCTCCAGGTGCTTCCCAAAGGGATGGGAAAGGTGCAGCCACGGGCTGAGCTCCCCCTCCCAGCCAGGGCTGGCATTTGTGGCACAGCAGGGCTGTGCAGGCAGCACGGGGCAGGCACTGGAGCTTTGCTTCCCCCTCTTCCCAAACTCCAGATGTGCAGATCTACAGCCTGAGGGCAGTGCCCATCTCCCACCCCGGGCAGAGAGACAGCCAGGCTATCTCCCTTCCCTTCCAAATCAGGACATTTCAGGATTTTAGCATAATCTGAACACCGGCAGCCCACCAAGGCTCAAACCCCAGCTTTGCGTCCCTCTTTGGCGCTCGGCTGTTCCCACCCTTTCCCAAAACCATCCCCCAGCTCTTTTTTTTTTGCCCAGAATCGCGCGGGTCTGCCTCCCTGCCCCCGTTACCAGTTGCTCTTCCAGGTGTGGCGGACGTCGGTGTCGTGGATGCCGTGCTTGTCCGCCTGCTCGTCCAGGAAGTCGAACATGTACTTGATGGCGAGGGGCAGGGCGCTGCCGCGGTGCACCGTGCTGAACAGCGTCTCAAAAAGGTCGTCCACGAACTTCTGCAGCGTGCCCTGATGGCAGGATGGCAAATCAGACAGCTTCTGGATTTATTGGTTTTTTTTATTTTTTAGCGGGATTTTATTCAGGGGTTTGTTCGCCTCTGCTCAGGGTGGGGGGAATTGAAGTTTCTCTTGAAAAGGTTCTGCTTCACCAAGGGTTTCGGAATTTCTGGCTTAAGTCAACAAAGAGGAGATTCCCAGAGCCAGAAGATACAAAGGGGATAAATGAACATCGACAAACATTGCCCCCAGTGTGATCAGAGACACCTGGTCTGGGAAATGATTGCTAAGAGAACCAAAGCATGAGGACCAAGCTAGCATTGAAAGGATCAATAACCAATAGGAGATCAAGTACTAAGAACTGTGTAATTTAGAAGCAGTGAATGTGAATTTTCTTGGAGGTTTTATGTATAAGTATGTGAAAAATGGGGTAAAACTCCATGTGTGATGGAATGATTTTCACTGCACACCCCAGGCATGTGTGGATGAAATAATTTCTATTGCCCATCCTGGCCAGAATAAAGTAAACCTAATTCTCCAATACTGAAAAGATGTTGTTGGAGAGTTTCTGTTTTTCCTGCAGTTTTGGTGACAGAAGCAGCAATCCAGGGGTGAGGGGAGGGACAGGCACTCCCCTGGGCAAGCAGTGGTGGCATGAAGGGACACCAGATGTTACCAGCCCCAAAAAGTGCCACCACAGATCCCATGGGAATAACCAAGGTTGGGCTCTTTCAAAAAGCTCCAGCCTGCAGTTACTCATTCATTTACTCTTTATTTGTAACCTGAAATAATTTTTTTTGTTTGCTTTCCAGAGCACAGCTGTGTTGTCCACACTGATGAGCATGTGGGGAAAGGCAGGAAAATCATGTCTGGTCAAGGAACTGGATAAATATTTCCAGGCACTGCTTCATTCACCAATTTGTGGATTGGTGAACAGTTTTAACACTGTGCAAAAAAAAGTGGAGAATTGCAGCAATTGCCTTGAGTGTGAGGAAATCTGGGCTGTGCTGTAGCTGCTCCAGGACTCTCCCAATCCCAGGAAAAGCCAGCCAGGCTGGGAGCTGAGCACCACCAGCACCCCTCGCTGAGCCTCACCGCGCGCTCCCCAGGTGAATCCAGCTCAGTTACCTTTGTAGCCAGGAGCCTGGTCAGGTAGATCTCAGAGACCATCTTGCTGCCCCTGTCCCCTTCCTTCTGGTCGCCGTGGTCGTGGTTCTTGACCAGGTGCCAGACCTTGACGCCGCTCTCCAGGTCGGGGGTGATCATGGGCGCGCGCGAGCGGAGGCTGTCGGGGCTGCCCGTGTAGCGGAACGTGGAGTCTGAGCCAGGGAGAGAGGCTGGTCACACCTTCTGCACCTCCCTCAGTGCCCTCACCAGAGCTGATAATGCTCAAATTGTTGGCATTGGGGTTTTTTTTGGTTTTTTTTTTGGGGGGGAAATGAAATAGAAAACCGCCGTGGTTTTGTTTTGCACGCGTTCTCGTTCTGCGCTGTCAAAATTTGGGGTTTGTCAAAAATCTGTGTTGGTCTCCGTTCAACAAAAAAATTGAGGTTTTCTTTCCCTCCCATATATGGCCTTTCCTGCCCCATTCGCATCCTTTCCTGATGTGAACTCCTCATATAAATCCACACAAAAATCCTCCCTGAGTCACAGCTCACACACAACCCCAGCACTGACTCCTGCAGAAGCACAGCCCTGATTTCAGGATTTGCAAATAATGAGGAGCTGCCCAGCACAAAGGGCAGGAGAAGCTGCTGAGCTTGTCCGTGAGGCTTTCAGGAGAGCAGTGAGGATTCAAGCTGAGCCTGAGGCCAGTCCTGCACCCTGTGCCATCCCTGGGCTGAGCAGGTCCAGCCTCACACTGTCCCTGCAGGGAAAAGGGAGCTCAAAGGGCACCAGGCAGCTTTCCTGAATTGCTCAGAAACTATGGGGAGATGTGGCACATTTATTTATATATTTAACTTCCCAAAGAATGTCTCTCCCTGGATCCTCAGCATCTCCAGGACGAGACACGAGGCTGAGGAGCCCAAACGTGCCCTGCTGGATTTTTCCTCCTGCTACATTTCTTTGTTCTCTGGGAATCTCGTGCATTTTCTCAAGTTTAGCCTTCAATTCACTGCTCACCCTCCTCGTCAGGAGTGCAGGGATCGATTGTAAATCAACTGAGGGAAATACTCAAGTCATTACCAAAGTAGCTGGATTTTCATCCCTGATTAAGGCTTAGATAAATGAGTGCTCCAACTGATATAATTAAGGAGACAGACAGGGGGACAGCTCAGGAAGCATGCAGTAATTCTATTTTTAAACATATCTCTGTACTGATATATGACAGGGGAAGTAAATAAGTGTCTAATTTAAATTCTGCCGGCACAATTAGAAATATTAATCTTAACATGAGCAATGATGGCTCATATTGGTGCTTTGCAAAAGCTTTTCCAGCTGACAGAGATCAATGAGCACTGAGGGCTCAGGCTGTGAGACCCAGCCTTGCTTTTTCCATCACCTGTACTATGGGATGTGTGGGCCTACACCTGGCAGGGAGAAATGCCTTTTCTCCTGGTTTTCACTCAAGACTCCCCTGGTTTTGGCTCCTCAGAACACTTGCTCAAGCTAAAAACCAACATTATTTTGGGAGCTATAAACAAGAGGAGGAGATGGGTTTGTCAGGAGACTTTTTGCTGGTAAAACACTCTGTGAAATGAACGATAATGAAAGATCAGCACTCGAGAGATTTTGCCACTGCTGCCTTTTATGGAAGTCTATTATTACAATTATTGTGGATTTAGTGTTCCGAGCGTGCACCTGGCACCTTGCAGGCTCATTTTCTCAGGCTGCAGCATCTTCAGGGACCCTCTGGAATGTGCTGAGCCCTTCTATTATGCAAATCAGGAATTCCCAGGTGTGCACATCCCTGCACTCTGTGCTAAGATTGCCCTTCCCCATTTGTGACCCATTAGCTCAGAGCTCAGGATCCTGCACTCGGGGAGGAAACAGGGGCAGGATCAGATGAATCAGGTTTATCTGTGGTGCCTCTCTGCTCAGGGGCACAGGGCTCAGAGATGCTCTCCTGCATCACCCATCCCCTCTGAGCCCTTGGAACCTCTCCCAGGCCCCACATTCCCAAAGGCTGCTCCCGTTCTTGCCGTTTCCTTTTCCCTCCTCTCACCTTTCCTGGTCCTTTTGCTGTTCTCACAGCTGGAAAAGCCTTTGCAATCCAAACCAGCAGCCAAGGACGTTTTTCTGTCTGGATTTACATTTCTTTTGGGTGGTTTTTTGGGGGGAGCCGCTGCTTTTTCCCCACCTACACCCCGGTGTCTGTCCATCCCACCCCTTCCCATCCCATTTCTCACCATATCTGCTGATGGATGTCCGGGAGATGCTGGCAGAGGCAGGGATGTTGTAGGAGGAGGTTTGCTTGGGGACCAGAGCCACCACGGAGCGGTCTGACACCTGGGGGAGGCAAAGCAGGACGAGCTCAGGGGCATTCCCTGCCCACCCTGTGATCCCAGGCTGCTGATCCAGCAAATCCTGGGAAGGGCAGCCCAGGACACACTCCCTGAGCCCTGTGCTGGGTCAGGCTACAGCAGCAGCCTGAAGGAAATGAAGGATAAATCAAAAGATGTGGCGAAGATGCTTTTGGTCGTTCTGATTTAAGATTATGCCTTCCCCAATAAAAATGAGAATCTCAAGAATTGTTGTGATCCAATTAAAGTAACAATGCAGAGGGAATAAAAGGGCTGTAATAACGTTATGGGCCATAAAACATTCCTATTAAACCATTTTTTATTTTAGCAATTTTTACGAACTTTAAAAGTTTGATTTACAGCGGAGCAAGTCATAAAGCCATCTTTCAGGGTATTTAATTGTTATCCCTTTACTGCTCCAGAGAAGGAATTAAACACTGGGAAGTCAAACTATAAATGAACATTAGCACTAACAAGGTTTTGTTACAGCAGATTTTAGTAGCCATGTTTAATTTTATCCTCCCTATAAATCTGGTAGTCACTGGAAGTTTTCTAACTTATTCCCCTTAATTAAGGAGCTGCAGGTTTCCAGGGAAGGGGCCTGAGTAGCTTTTAATTTTGAACTTGTGACCTGTGGTGCAGCACAGTGAGGGAGCAGAGTCACCACATCTTGCCAGGGCCCAGCAGATACTTTTTAGAGGCTCAGCACAAAAGAAATGCCTCTTCCTGCTGCAGGAATTGCTTTTTGGGGCTAAACCCTGCATTATCTGCCAGGAGTCTGGTGATGGACTCAGCACTGTCCCCAGGAATGGAGGTTTTTGCTCCCCCAGCAGCTCCAGAGGTCTGTACCCTATCTGCAGCACCAAGGTGAGCTGCACACAATGACCTGTGCTGCCTCCAAGGCTTTGGGCTCCATCCAGATGAAAGGTTTCACGGAAATCCGAGTTGTTATTATTGCTGGTGATAGTGGAAATAATAGTTACTTGTGTTTCACGGCACAAAAGTGAGATTTTTCTAAGCAAAACACTGCAAACACCTCCATAATTTCCTTTGCTGCTCCTGCCTCACTTCATCCAATTTATTAAGTCAGTGGAAGGAGTGATCAGTGCTGATATTATTTTCTCAGGCTGTTATTAGCTGCCACTTCAGCTCCATCTCACCAGGGAGAAACCCGAGCCCAGGGTGCTCTCGATCCATTTCCACCAGGGCTGTGCTTAACTGGAAGAGAGGCACTAAAAACTGCACACACACAGGCACACAAAAGAGCCCTCTCACTCAGTAAATTTTGGGTGGAATGGCTGCTGTCAGCTCAGCCCCAGCAGCTGCAGAGCAGCCTCAGGTGGAGCGGGCGTTCGCTCCCGCAGCACCCCCGGGACGCGCTCCGAGCTGCCTGGCTGCTTTACAACTTTATAAATATTCTGATTGTTCTACAAGCTGGAAACACGGGGCACAAAACACCTTAAAGAGAGGGAAAAGAAAACCTGGGAGGGGGAGAAGGGAGCCCAGGCCCTGGAGCTGTGTCTGCGTGGGGCAGCGAGGGCGCGATGACGATTCCAGCTCCGCACCCACACCACCCTAAGCCTCATTTTCCACCCAAACCTTCCCTTTCTCCTCCTGATTTTTCATTTAAAGCAGTTTCCCGGTCTCCTGGCCTCTCCAGACTGGCAGGGGCTGACAGGTATTCATGCTCTGCTGCCTCTGAGTTAACCCTGCGTGAGCCGCTGTAAATCATTCGATATTAAATTCAGTGTTTCATTTTTCCTGAGTGAAACCACACGGGGTAAGACTCTCCCATGGAGTTTAATAGCCACGAAACCAAAAGGATATGACACAAATGTAATACAATTCCCTGCCATGTCCAACAGCTCCGGAGAATTTAACAAAGAATTACACTTATTTAAGCTACACATCTATTTTTATAAATGAAGAAATAAGCAGGAGGTGCACAGCTCTCTCTATAATTTCATGAAGTGGTTCAAAACTATTAGAAAGGTGAACATTTCTCTTTAATTCCAATTTGGGTTTTGAATGTGAAGGCTTCCCATGAAAAATGCATTTGATCAGTCATTGTGTTTTTGTGATTCTAATGCAGAAAACAAAAGCAACAAAATGCAGCATCCAGGTGTGGAGCTGGGAAAGCCTTGGGGTTAAATAACCCCCCTGGGGGCACGGTGAGGAGGAGGAGGGTGCCTTGGAGCCCTGGAGCTGCAGGAATGGGGCTGTGGGGAACGGATGCTGGGAATCAGGAGCAGGGAACTGAGCACCAGGAGGGTCCTGCAGCCTCCCAGGGGCAGCACCTGCCCAGGGGACACACCTGGAACCTGGGCTGAGCAGCCCCCAGCAGCACCTGCAAACCCAGGGACCTCCCTGCCTTCATCAGAGCGGGACAAAGACAAAACAGCTCTGAATGAAAAACGGGCAGGGCTTTGCAAAGCTGCTTTCACTTCTTTCCCAGAAATCTAGAAATCATCTTTACTGATCCTCTGGAAATCCACGTTTATTTTAATGGTTTGAACCACACCTGGCTCCTGTGTCACACTGCTGTTAAACGGTGAGAGCACGTGGAGCTCCAGTGACTTTATACCCTCCTAAAGCTGGGCCTTCACCCAGGTATCTCTTCTACTGTGTAGTCCTGGAACATCTGTATTTTTGATACCTAATAAAACTTTTACTGCAACAGAAAAAAACCCCAAACCGGTAAGAATAAAAAAAAAAAAATTATATATATATACATATATAAATTTATATATATATATATATATGTTAGTTTTTGGCAACAGCCTGGCCTTGACAGGATTTCTGCTGCAGTGAAAAGAATTTGGTTTCTCTTTAATGACTGAGACAGCTCTGTTGGGCTGAGCAGGGCTCGGGCTCCTGTCACTACCTGGCTGGATGTTTGGCTGCCAACTTCTCCTTTCTTCCAGAGCAAACCTGACATTCAAATGGCAGCAAGAGCTGCAGCACCTCGAGTGCTGCGAGGATTTTGTTTATTTTAAGGGGAAGCTTTTGGCTCAGGTTCTCCCACAGGCTCTGGAACAAAAGTGCTCCCTCCCCCAGCATGCAGCACACATCAGACAAGCACAGCTTTCACTTGTGACTTCCTCACGATGACTTTTAAAGATCAAGGCATAATAAAGCTTCCCTGCTTGTTGGTTAATCCCTTGCAACTGTCAGGTAAAACAGATTTTTAGGAACAATGGAATTAATCTGCGCAACTCCTCTGACATTTTTCGGTAATCTGTGCTTAAATCCTGGGGGCTGCTTGGAAAAGTTGACCCTGGAGGTGCTTTTTAACATGCACTGTGCATATTGATGGCACTCTCCTGCCTGATTGCAGGGCTCCTGTCAATACTGGCTCCCATTCAAGTCCCCCAGCGTGAGTCAGGCTGATGGACTGGAGATGCTGGATAAACAGGGAGAGATGCCAGATTAAATACTAAACACTTCTGGGGAGGTGGTGATGGACAGGAGTAGGTTACAGTCCCAATTAATGCACTTATCCTGTGCTGCAGACAGGCTGGGAGGGAAAGCCTTTGATTCCCTGCAGCCAAACCTTCCTCAGCCCCCTCCTTACCTCTCTTCCCATCTTTTGCTTTGATTCCCTTTATCCAAACCTTCCCCAGCTCCCTTTTTTTCCCATCTTTCACACTGTGAGGAGCCCTTTCCAACAGACTCTGCCCTCTCCAGAAGATAAAGACAGCAGGAATTTCTTAGGCCTTATCACCCACCCTGTCTGAGCATTTCCCTGCCTGGCTCCACTTCCCTGTGATTTTATTCCTCCCCTGCTGCACTCCAGGCTGTCCCAGACCCCCGACAAGGTCCTGAGCCCCCCGTGCTGCCCTCCCCAGGCCCCTCATCCCCAGCAGTGCCAGCTCAGCCCCTGCACCGCTCCCTCTGCCTCTCCCCCATGGCTGGCAGGTTTAATTCAGCCAATTTTCAACTCTGCTGCTCCCTTTGAGCTCCGTGTCAAGGTTGCCTTCCCCCCTAACGCCGCAGCACACGGAACCCTTCTGGTTTATCACACAAACGTGACCTCCCTGTGTGCCTGGGCAGAGGAGGAGGCACTGGGAATTCGGTTCCTGGTGCTCTTTTCCCTGCTGGCAGCTTGCTGGGAGCTGTCAGTGGGGCTGCTCCCTCACCTGGTAGTGCACCAGGGTGTTCAGGCGCTTCCAGTCCCCCTCGATCTTGGTGGTGATGTCTTCATCCTGCAGCACCACGCGGGCGATCCGGCCCTGCCGCCACTCTGGGACAGGGAAAGCCACGGTCAGAGCTCTGCCAAGCCCACCAGGAATGGCCCCCAGCCCCTCTGATCACCCCCCTCCCTCCCACGGGGCAGCTCCTACCCAAATCCATGTCCACAGCTCTCGGTCGTTGGGAGTAGGGCACATTTTTGTACACGGCATCCAGGATCTTCTCCTTGACTTGGGTGATGGTGTCGCAGTTCAGCACCTTCACGGGGATCTCTGGGCTGTTCTCGTTGTCTGGGTTCACACAGTTCAGGATCTGCAAGACAAGAACCACACCGTGCTCTGAAGGAGAGGTGCAACCACGTGTCACAACAGCACATAAAACACCCCACTGCAGCCCTAAATGCACCCCTGCTATTGCATCTGGGATATTTACACAATTATTGCTGAGAGAGGAGCCCTGCACGTCCAGTTTCACTCGCTGCAGGAGGGCAGTGCCCAGAGCACAGGGAGATAACACATTCCCCTCAAACTGGGGCCACACCGGGCTGGGACACGTGTCCTTACTGCCCAGCAGCACTCACAGCTCAGGCAGGGCCCTGATCCCTGCTCCAGGGATGCCAGCAGGGCCAGCCCAGCCCAGGGCCAGCAGGGTTTGTCACCCACCAGGGTCTTGTACTCGATCTGCTGCCGGATGAGCTTGTCCTCGCTCAGGGAGTAGCGCGCCTCTCCCGTGATGGCATCGATGGGGCCCTTCTCCATCTGCTGCTTGATGGCACAGTAGAGCATGAACAGGGGCTCTCCAGCACATTCCTGCACGGGAGGAGGACACAGAGCTGGCTCAGGGTGAAGGTGCCTCTCCTCCTGTGCCAGCCCCGCTGGGATTGCCCCCAGCACAGGCTCAGCCCCGCTAACTCAACCCTGAGCGCAGCCCCAGCAGCTCCTGGAGAGCTCAGCCAAAGCCCTGAGCTCCACTGCTCCATGGCTGTGTTGTCTTTGGCAGGGTAAATCCCTCCTGAATCTATGTGGCTGTAAAAAAATGGAATTTGAGATCTCGGTCTCACCCTTCACTCCCCTGGAGCAAATTCAGTGGGGCTCCCAAAGCCACAAATGAAGTTAAAAACTGTGGAAGCCGAGGCAGGAAGATGTGAGAATTTCCCTCAAGTACCCAAGAGGTGTAACAGAACCTCCTTTAGTGGGAATTACTCTGGGAGACCCAAGGCTTGGGAAGGCTGTGAGCATGGAGCAGCATCCCCAGAGCAAATCTCCACCTCTCCATCCTTGCTACTCCATCTCTTGGAGCCTGCTGGAAGAGTTTCACCCCAGACAGACCCCGGGGGTGAGGCAGCAGAGCAGGGTCCCTGCTCCACCCCTCCTTACCTTGAGGAACCTGTGGAGCAGGAAGGCAAACCAGTTGGTCAGCATCTTCTCGGCCACCGACTCGGTCCTGGGGGAGGCAGGAGGGCACACATCACACACGAGCCCCT
The DNA here is from genome assembly GCF_017590135.1 of Pyrgilauda ruficollis. Taxonomy (NCBI): domain Eukaryota; kingdom Metazoa; phylum Chordata; class Aves; order Passeriformes; family Passeridae; genus Pyrgilauda; species Pyrgilauda ruficollis. The sequence continues at coordinate 1,071,782 of NW_024508102.1, read as the reverse complement.
GTCCCTGTCCCAGTCCCTGTCCCTGCAGCGCTGCCAGCCCGTCCCAGCCTGCTGGGGCTGGTGACAGCGAGCTGGTGACACTCAGCTCCCCGCACGTGGCGCAAATTACAGCCTGGCTCAGTAAATCACTGGGATTTGCAGCAGCTCCTGGCAATCAGGGACAGCCGAGCGACAATGGCAGGGAAATTGCAGCTTTCTCCCCAGTCCCACCCCGTGCCCTCTCCCCGCATTGTGCCCGAGATTATCTCTAATTTAAATACAATGGTTCCTAATGGCAGCTTTTAGCGCTGCCTCTGCAGGACCCGGAGGTTTTCCTTAAAGCTCCACAGCCGCTTTTCCTGGGATGGGATGGGATAATGGGATGGGATGGGATGGGATGGGATGGGATGGGATGGGATAATGGGATGGGATGGGATGGGATGGGATGGGATGGGATGGGATGGGATGGGATGGGGATGGGATGGCTCTGGTGGTCGTGGAGTGCCTCAAATTGGAGCCCCAGCCCCGTGCAGGGGAGAGCTGCTGTGACCATGACCATGGCCACCTGTGACCATGTCCCTGGCCAGCTGTGACCATCACCCTGGCCAGCTGTGACCATGGCTTGGCCTGGCTTGGCTCAGCCTTGCCCTCATGCACACCAGGATCTGGTCCAAGTTCCAGCAAGCAAAGAGGGATGAATGCAATTCCCTTTCCCCTGGGGACTGATCCCTCTGACCTCACCATGAACCAGGTCACCTCCTCCTGGAGAGGGGCACATGGATGGGGATGGGATGGGATGGGATGGGATGGGGATGGGGATGGGATGGGGTTGGGGATGGGGATGGAGATGGCTCTGGTGGTCGTGGAGTGCCTCAAATTGGAGCCCCAGCCCCGTGCAGGGGAGAGCTGCTGTGACCATGACCATGGCCACCTGTGACCATGTCCCTGGCCAGCTGTGACCATCACCCTGGCCAGCTGTGACCATGGCTTGGCCTGGCTTGGCTCAGCCTTGCCCTCATGCACACCAGGATCTGGTCCAAGTTCCAGCAAGCAAAGAGGGATGAATGCAATTCCCTTTCCCCTGGGGACTGATCCCTCTGACCTCACCATGAACCAGGTCACCTCCTCCTGGAGAGGGGCACATCTCACTCCAGCCCCATTTTCCCCATTCTTCCCCTTCAGTGAGGGACTGCCTCTTGCTCCGAATCCCCACAGCATTCCAAGTGCTTGGAATTACAAGCACACACCAAAGAAGCACAGGGCTTGATTCCAGAGCCAAGCAGATCAAGAATAAAGAGGAGCCAGAGATTTCAGCAAACAAAAACTGACACCAGTCGGCCAACAAACCTGGGGTAGCATCATCCATCATCTCCTAGGATGGCAACATCTGTCAGGAATTCATGAAAATGTCTGCACATCCCCAAAGAATTTAAGGCTGAATTGATTAACTGCCTAAAAATTCATCCTACAAATTGACACACACATCGTTCTCCTGTTTGAAATATTTCAGGCATCCAATTAAGGAGAAGAAGCACCAGCACCCTTCCAAACAGCCCTAGAAAATGGAGAGGCAGTGACACAAGCCACAGAAGAGGTGAAAAACTCAGAAAATAATACATTCAGGGCTGCAGGGGGAATATTAATTTAATAAACTAATTAAACTAATTTATTAAACTTTGTTAATAGAATATTAAATGAAGAACTAGCAAGTCTCCCAATTAGCCCTCCCCATGAAGATGCTGTGTCCTGTCCCTGTGGGCTGCTCATGGCCTGACACCAGCTCTGCAAAAGGCACTGAAATGTGGAGGGACACGGAAGCTGGGGAATTTTGAGGGGGAGAATGGGATGGGATGGGATGGGATGGGATGGGGACAGGGGTGGGATGGGATGGGATGAGATATTTGCAGTGTCTCAGTCCTGGGAACAGCCAAAAACTGAGTCAGTGCTGGGTTCATCCTCACTGCCCTGTGCTGGTGGAGAGGGGCAGCTCTCAACCTCCCTGGTGCTGGAACGCCTGCATGGAGCATCCCTGCCCTCCTCTGCCTTGCAAATGGGAAACTGCCTCACAGCCCAGGGCCTGGCCTTTCTCCTACACACAGAGAGCTCTGCTGAGCCCCCAAATCTGCTGAGCCCCCAAATCTGATGAGCCCCCAGATCTGCTGCCAGGTTTTGAGCTGCCCCAACCAGCACCGCTCTGTGCCATCGCTGGCCTCTGGATGCTGTTAAAGATCTGCTCCAAAAATAAAAAATAAACTCCTGGAGATTGCCAGGGCAGAAGAGAATCCCTAGAGTTGGAGCAAACCCTTCTCATGCTGACCACAGGAGGAGGGCACAGCACAATCCAGAGATGATTTTGCAAAGGAGCCTGACAAGAACGCCCGGCCCTGGCTGCTCCGGCAAGAAAACAAACCTAAACAAAACGAGCTGGGAGAACCTAAAAAATAAATATGTATTTTATTAATTCTCCCTGCTCTATGTAGGTCTCCAAACTGCTGTTGCCAGCAACCAGAGCAGCTGTTTGATTTAACGTCAACTTTCTTGCTGTCTCCCGCGAGGGGCAGTCGTGAAGAAAGAGAGAGGGGAAAGCGAGGAAGAAAGAGGGAAAGAACTGAGTGTCACTTATCAGCTGCTGCCACCAGAGAGCTCAAAACATTTTAAAAAATAGTGTTTCACTTCGTGGTTGATCACTCCTTATTAAGTCAGAGCAAGGAGCTCCAGGCTGGGCTGGAGCAGCTGGGCACAGGGTTGGGACAAGTCTCCAGCCCAGGGTTTAATAGGACCTGGAGTATCAGGACAAGGAATAAAGCTTTTAAACTAAAAGGGAGTAGATTCAGACTAGATATAAAGCAGGAATTTTTATAAGGGTGGTGAAACACTGGCCCAGATTACCCAGATTGGTGGTAGATGCCCAATGCTGTGATTCCCTGTGCAATGGGTAAATCCTGGTGCAGGACAGACAGCCCAAAGGACAGACAGCCCAAAGGACAGACAGCCCCCAGCCCTGACTCCTTGCTGGCTGTGCAGGGAGGAGGGGGCACAGCTCATATCACCATCCCTGGCTTTTTTGGAGCGCCAGGAAAAGTCATTATTGATGGCTGAGGCAGAAGACGCCTTCCCAGTGACTCGTCAAACCACGGGGGAAATTAAGGCGGCTTCCTTTGCCAAGATGAGTTATTGCCTCCGCAAACACAGCCAGATTTAAAGCAATTTCCTGTCAAGTATATTCATTGTGGCTGCAGGGACCCCTGAAATTTTCCTGGAGCTGTGAAATCCTCCCCTCTCTCCAGTGTGATGCCAGCACAGCCGAGGGGCAGCACTGGCCAAGGCCAGGCTCTGCAGGACCCCCAAGGACGTGGAGAACAGGGGCAGCCTTTTCCTTGTGCCCACTGTTTTGTCCCACATTAATGCATATTTTTTCCCTATTTTCTTGCTGTCTCTTCCCAGCTCTGCCATGGGTGAGTTGCTCAATCCATGTGAGCTCCTGGCCCAGCTGTGGCACACAAATGCTGCTCCCCAGCCAGGCAGAGCCAGAGGATCTGGTTTGAGACACTGTCCAGTCACCTGTGAGCTCCCAGAGCAGGGCTAAGCCCCCATCCTGGAGAGAGGCGAGGAGATGTCCCCCTCCAAAACCCTGCAGAGCCCTCAGATCACAGAATCCTGGAATTATTCAGGTTGGAAAAGACCTCTGAGATCATCAAATCCAATCCATGTCCAACCCCCTCCTTGTCAACAAGACCAGACCCTCCAGACACTGCACCACCTCCCTGGGGCAGCCCCTCCCAGCCCTTTCCACGACGGAATTCCTCCTGGAAGCCCCACCAGCGCGGCCGTGCCGCCCGCAGCCCCCATCCCCTGCCCGTGCCCGGCCTCACCTGCGCAGGAGCAGCTTGGGGTGGTTCTTGTTCTCCAGGTTCTTCTCGATGAGGTCGGAGAGCAGCTGCTTGAGGACGTCGGTGGCGTACTCCAGCTTGCCCTGCAGCCCCGTCATGATCAGCGAGGCCACGTTGCCGCGGTCGCGCATGGAGAAGCTGCGCTGCAGCTCCAGCGTGCGGATGAAGGTCAGCAGGAACACCTTGTTGTTGATCAGCTGGGCAAAGAGCTTCAGGGCCTTCTCCACGCTCTGCTGCCCGTTGCCCTGCACCTGCAGGAGGAGGTGGTGGCCGTCAGCAGGGACAAGGGACAGCAGGGCAGCGCTGCCACCACCGGGGTCACCCTGCCAGCACCGGGGGAATCTCAGGAGCAGGGAATGGTTTGGGTGGGAAGGGACTGAAAAGACCTCTGAGATCATCAAATCCAATCCATGTCCAACCCCCTCCTTGTCAACAAGACCAGACCCTCCAGACACTGCACCACCTCCCTGGGGCAGCCCCTCCCAGCCCTTTCCACGACGGAATTCCTCCTGGAAGCCCCACCAGCGCGGCCGTGCCGCCCGCAGCCCCCATCCCCTGCCCGTGCCCGGCCTCACCTGCGCAGGAGCAGCTTGGGGTGGTTCTTGTTCTCCAGGTTCTTCTCGATGAGGTCGGAGAGCAGCTGCTTGAGGACGTCGGTGGCGTACTCCAGCTTGCTCTGCAGCACCGTCATGATCAGCGAGGCCACGTTGCCGCGGTCGCGCATGGAGAAGCTGCGCTGCGACTCCAGCGTGCGGATGAAGGACAGCAGGAACACCTTGTTGTTGATCAGCTGGGCAAAGAGCTTCAGGGCCTTCTCCACGCTCTGCTGCCCGTTGCCCTGCACCTGCAGGAGGAGGTGGTGGCCGTCAGCAGGGACAAGGGACAGCAGGGCAGCGCTGCCACCACCGGGGTCACCCTGCCAGCACCGGGGGAATCTCAGGAGCAGGGAATGGTTTGGGTGGGAAGGGACTTAAAAATCTACTCATCCCACCCCCTGCCATGGCAGGGACGCCTTCCACTACCCCAGAGTGCTCCAACCTGGCCTCAGCCACTTCCTTCAGTCACTGCCACAGCTTCTCTGGGCACCCTGTGCCAGGGCTTCACAGGGAATAATTTCTTCACAAGATCCCACCTAACCCTGCCTTCTGCCAGTCTGAATCCATTCTCCCTTCTCCTGTCCCTGCAGTTCCTGATGAACAGTCCCAGCTCCTGCTCTCTTGTCACCCCTTCAGACTCTGGAAGGTGCTGGCAGGTCTCCACATGATTTTCTCTTCTCCAGACTGAACATTTCCAACTCTCCCAGCCTGTTCCAGCCTCCTGAGCAACTTCCTGGCCTCCTCTGGACTTGCTCCAGCAGTCCTTCTCACATTGGGGGCATCAGAAGTGTGCACAGGATGGTTTAACCCTGGCTGCACCCATCCCTCAGGATCTCAGCATCCCTGGACGTGGTTTCTGGTCCATCTTGAGCAAACCTCCCCCTCCACAGCTGCCCTGAGCCCTGGCTGGGAGCTGCACTCTGTGCAGCCTGGAGCCCAATGGCCCCAGAAATGACACCCAGTTCTGCTTGTTCTGCACAAAAAGTGACACTCTGGTAAGTAAATTAAACACTAATTTAGACTATTGCTTTATTATGGGCCAAGTGTAAAAAATTAATTGAGGCTTTCAGCCAGTTGCGGATTCAAGTAATTCATTACAAGTGAAAATGATGAACTGCACGAAGCAACTCTTTACCAAACATCTTGGAGAGTTATGTATTGGTTTTACTAACGTTACATAATTAAGCAACTGTGTAATTGGCAACACATTTATCACTTCTGCAATTCTGTTTTTCATGAGTAAAAAAATAAAAAAAAGCATTCATATTTGTTTGCTGGAGTGTCAGCTTCTTTGGCAACTCCAACAGCAAACATAATGCACAGAGCTGGAAAACTCGGAGCAGGAATGGGCTGGGAGAGGCTGCTCCTGTTTTAGCAACACCACAGAGACTGCTGGGTGCTGGTGGCTGAGGAAAGGAACCCAAATTAATGCTTTAATGGTGGGGAGTGCCTGCCTGGAAAAGGAATCCAGCCCTAGAGCCACCATGATTCCTCCCTCCTACATCCAGCCCTGGTCTGTGTGGAGGAAACAGGATTTCAGGATTTACTGGGGCAATCCCAGTCCTGAAAGGCTGAGCTGAGCATCTGCACATCCCACAGGGAGGATGGCAGCTCCATCCCAGGGTGGGCCTCACAGCCCCATCCCAAGGGAAGGAGAGCAGCCCCATCCTAGGTGTGATGTTTATGAAGCCTATCCTTTTTTTGGCCCCTTCCCAGGTGAGCAGGGCCCATCTGCCAGGTGCACTGATGGACCCCTGCGCCTTCCCAATCCCTCCGTATTCCCAGTGAAAGTTTTTTGTATATTTTTACACATCCTGGTGGGAAAACCAGGGAGGTGGAAGCGCTTGCTCAGAGGCTGGAATTCCTGGGCGTTCTCCTTGCCCTCCTGTGGACACGCGAGGGAACAGCAGCAGGATGCTCCGGGCAGGATGCTCCGGGCATTCAAACATCCCCTGCCCCACCAGGTGACTTTGGAGGACTTTAAAGCACACCACGACTGCTCTGCCCTGCTCTGCCGCTGCCCTGGAGTGATACAAACCTCCATAAAATAAAAACAAACCAACACCAGGCAGGAGAAGCCGAAAGGAATCCGGCGATGTGGGAGGAGACAAACCTCCAGGCTGGGCGTTAAAACGAACCCTGCTGACCCCAGGGCATCCAATAATTTGGTGTGGAGCTCCAAAGGCGCTGCAGGGCTTCCTGCTGCCTTCCCTGAGGGCTCGGGGGAGCCGGGAGAGCTGGGGCAGGGCGGGGGTTACCTCCAGCTCCCGCAGGACAGGGTGGTCCTCGATGCCCGGGAAGAGCACGCGCATGGCGTAGGTGCGGTAGTCCAGGTAGGGGATCCCCGAGCGGTCCAGGTCGCTGGTCAGCTCGTTGATGTCCGTCTGCAGCTCTGCAAAAGCTGTTCGTGGGGAGAGAGAGGGGCAGGGGGAGCTCAGCTCTGGGGGGCTTTGGGCAGGGCTGGCTGGCCGCCCTCCCCGCGGGCACGGCAGGAGGGGACGGCGCAGGAAAGGGTTCCAGGGAGCTCAGCACACCCTGGAGATTCTGTCTCAGCAGCCGAGGGTGGGAGAGCAGGCTCTGCTCAGAGCAGGCTGAGAACAAAGCTGTGGTTAATTTGTATGCAGTTCACACCTGTGCACACACACCTACAACACCTTTAAAGGCTGCGCAGAGAAACGAGGATCTGTTTTCATAACTTGCTGCCTCCCCTATTTTCCTTTCTTCTTGTTTTCCTCCTCTATCAACAGTTGCCAGGATAATCAAATCTGATGCAGATCAAATCTGAGCTGCGGCAGGGGTCAGGAAGGGATTTATTCTTCCTCTCCTAACACCGTGTTGTACAGCTGGATGTGTCTCCTCGTGTTCCCTCTCCAAAGTGAGACACACTGGCTCAGGGAAGCCTCTGTAGCCCAGCTGGGCTGTGCCAAGCTGAATCTGTGGCTTCTCCTGAATACATCTCAATTTCTGCTTTCAAGGCTACCCTTGAAATCAGCTGAACAAATCCAATGCTACTCTCTCTCTCCACTATGAAATGTGCAGCTATTTATTTTACTTTGATTGATTAAGCCCCTTCCCAGGTGGGAGGAGCAGGAAACAGCAGCAGCATCCCCCAGAAATCCACCTCCACCTGCGGGGTGAGGAGGGCTCAGCTGCCTCCTTGCAAAGGACAGGACTCGTCCACGTGCAAACTCTCAAGCAGCAGCTCTGGATACTCCAAATAACACCCAAAATTTAGGCAGGGTGCCTAAGCAGGATCAAGCTCTAATCCCATTCTCTGCACATCAGAGCCGTGCCTGCTGCTCACACACTGTGGGCTGCCACCCTCCTGCGGTGGGGCAGGCATGGGAACCCCCAAAAATCCCACAAAAAAAAGCCCACAAACCCCAAGGAGCACCCACAAACCCTAAGGAACCCCCACCCAGCTCCCCGCTGCACACCCCGGGGCACTGGGAGAACTGGGACCCCAGCCAGGGAGCTGCAGCAGCCAGGGATGCCCAGCCCCAGCAGCACTGACCCTCCTTGCACTCCAGGGCCACCCGGGACTCCAGGTTGTCCATCTGCATCTGCAGCCTCTTGAGGGTGAGGTCGTTCTCGCGGGACTTGCGCTTGTAGGCGATGAGGACGATGATGACGATGATGAGGAGCAGCGAGCCGCCGGCCGCGATGCTGACGATGGCGGGCAGGGTCAGCAGGCTGTCGGACACGATGCTCACCGAGCCGGGGGAGAAGATGACCCCCCCAACACGCACCTGCAGGGCACAGCACGGGTGAGCAGCGGTGCCCCTGTGCCAAGGCCCGTCCTGCCCACCACGGGGCCCTACAGATCCCTGGGGGAGCGCTGAGCCTCCTCTGCTTAGGAACAGGAAACCCCAGCTGCCTTCAAACACGGAGGGGGCTGCTTGTGTGAGCACAGGGAGGCTTCAAGTGATGATAAATGCGCCAGCCCTTCACTATCTGGGCTTTGTTCTTATTATCTGATGGCTCCATTTGACTTTCATTTTATAAGCTTTCAACTCCTTTCGTAAGCCACGGACGTTAACAAGCCCCTGATCATTCCACTGACAAGAAACCAGAGTGACTGCAAGGGCAGAGCAGAGAAGGGAGCAGAAAGCCCCACGTGAGAGCTGTGGAGCAAACAGGCTGGAGTTTACACCAGGACAGGCTTTTCTTGGATGTGCCCTGGCCACAGATGTGAGCAGCTCTCAGCCAGGTTGAGCTGCTGGGAGTCACACTGCGATAATCTGAATATGTTTTGGATGCTGAACTTCAAGGGAAATAAATCACAATTACAATCTCATTTGGGCTCTGCTCAGGCAGTTCAGCAGCTGGGGCTTGGTCTGCAGGAGGAGCAGAGGAAGCAGCGATGCCCAAACCCCGAGCAGAGGGAGGCACTGAGGGCTGTCCTGGATGAGGGTGTTGATCCAACCACTCCAGTGTTCAGATGTTCCTGGCTCCTGCTTCGGGAAAAGGCAAAACCTTTCCATCCGCTTGGCAGCTCAGGTCTGTCTCCGTGGGCTGATTAAACCCTCCAGGAGGAAGAACGCTGGGAATGGTCTCAACTGCATCCAGAGGAAGGATGGCACCCAGTGCCAAAGGCACTGCCAGAAAGATTTGCTCCTTCTAGAAGGCTCTGAGGGGTATTTATCCTTCTAGAAGGGAGTCACTCTCAGGGAAGGACAAAGCCTCTCCATGCTAATAATCCACACCAATATTTTAAACTTCCAATCAGACACCCATAAAATGGAAAAATCCTGCTGGGGGATTGTGTATCCAAGCGAGTCAGGGAGCTGCAGAAGGAGGAGAAAGGGCGGGGAGGAGAGGGGAAGGGGATGCTGGAGGACATCCTCACCACCACTTTGTGCTGCCCGGTGAGGGTGGGGGGCTCGCACAGCAGCTGTGTCTCGGACACGGTGACGGCACAGGGCGTCTCCCCGATCAGCACCGTGTAGTTGAGCTTGGCTCCTCCCGGGGCGGGCGGGCACAGGTTCCTGCCCTGGGGACACGGGGACACCGACAAAGATGCAGCACATCCCTCCAGCTTCCACCTCGCGCAAACAACGGGGCTCTGTTTAGGGCGCCCCAAACTCTGCAGCAGGGAGAACCCAACTCCCTCCCTCCCTGGGTTTTGTGGGCTCCCCACGGGCTGAGCGAGGCTCTCCTTACCTTCAGGATGATGGGAGAGCCCGGCTTCTGCTCCAGCACCCCGGTGGAGCTCAGCATTTCAAAGGTGGGGTTGGGGTAGTAGATGAACTTGGTGTCGTTGTAGAGCAGCAGGGACTGGACGTTGTTGAAGATGAAGCCGAACTCGTCCGGGCGCTCCACGGCGTCCAGCCCCGGCCGGTACTCGGCGGTCAGCGGCGGCGCCAGGCAGGCCAGGGCCGTGGCATTCACCACCTTGCACACCTGGGGAAGGGACACAGCAGGGAACACTCTGCCCTGAACCAGGCCAGGGCCGTGGTGTTCACCACCCTGCACACCTGGGGAAGGGACACAGCAGGGAACACTCTGCCCTGAGCTGGAGCGTGGTGCTCTGGTGGATGGGAAGCCCAGGGGGTTCATGCCTAGCTGGAATATTTAATCCAGGCTTGATGCTCTGTGGTCTCACAGGTCTCTTCCAACCTTACTGATTCCACTGCCATAATTTGGGGTAATTTGCTTCTCCTCCAGCCAGCATGAAGGCACTGGGGTAGAGAAGGAGGGTGAGCCCAAAATGAGCTGTGTTTCAGTGGAGCTAAAGGCTCTCACAGCAGCTCTTACTTATTTTTCTGTATTTTTTTTCCCACTCCTTTCCACTTTCCTCCTCTCCAGCTCTGAAGCAGACCCACAGGGAATACCAGTTCCCTGCTGCAAATGGGTGATTAGAGGCCATTCCCAAATGCCAGCGAGGGAAGGGAACAGATCATGTGGCACTGGTGGGCAGGAGGGAACATGAAGGTCATCTCCTGCTGGGCTGAGGACACCCACAGCTCCTGCAGCCCTCAAAGCAGGGAAATCACTGATTTATGGGGCTCTTGCCTTGTAAAGCAGCAAGAGCCCAACCATTTGGCCTCCCTCCATAACTGAAAGATTTAATTTCACTCAATTTTGTGTCTTCAGAATTATTTTTGTAGCACTGTAACTGCAAGTGCTAGCAACAAAATTAGATGTCTTTTTAAAAAGAGCTCAGATGAAAAAGGTCTTGAGGGGGAGAAAAGGAATAGGAAAAGACCGCTCAGTGATTTGCCCTTTCCAAGAGAATACAGACTCAGCCACAAAGATCACTGCATAGAAACAATATATTTCAGTTCTACTTGGCCAGAATAATTTCTGAAGTCCTGGAGGTGCAATTCTTACACACAAGAACCTCACTTAGTCCCCATTTAGCTGGGGGTTCATGGACTGAAAGAATACAGATAGGGGAAGGAGGTAATCTCACACTCTTGTGCGTCAAATTCCCTCTTCCCAGCGCCCCCAGTTTGGGGGAGTGCAGGAAACACCCCCAGAGCAGCTTTTGCCATGCCCAGGCAGGCAGCCCTGGCAGCAGTGGCCCATCCAGGGGGTGCAGGGTGATGCTCCCAGCCCCTACTCACGTTGACGAACTCCTTGCCGTTGTGCTTGACGCGGATCCGGGGCTCCTGGATCACGTCCAGGTTGGAGCCAGTGACAGTCAGGGGCGTGTGTCCGCTGTGGGAAGCCAGGAGAGGCTGATCAGGGCTGGGCTGGGCACACAGCCTGGCCCCCAGAGACAAGATGCCAGGATGAGTACAGCCCAGGGCTTTCAGCAGTGTCCCCGTGATGTGACACCCTGTCCCTCACACTGCCTCTTGATCAACATCAGCTTTTTCCTTTCTTGGTGGCTGCTGGTTTCGTGGTGCTCCAGGACCACAAGAAGGAGCCTTTAACGAGCAGTTGTGCCCTTCTGCAGCAGAGGAGGTGGTCTGGGCTTTGGTTGAGCCCCCAGACTCTGGTGCAGGGTTTGCTGTCGCTGCCTGGCTGAACACAACCCCCCTGGTAACCCCAGGCCCGAGCTGTGCTAAATGCAAACCCCAGAAACGCCCAGCCCTGAGCCATTCAGGATGCTGGGTGGGATGTGCATTCCCAAACAGCCCCATTTTTGGCCGGGGTGTGTGCTGAGGAGCCCCAGGGCAGGGAGAGCCAAGGAGGTGCTGCCAGAGCCATTACCTGGCGATGCTCCACTCGGGCTCGATGTGCTGCACCTTGGGGTCGTCGATGTACTCAAACAGCAAAGTTCTCTCCAGCTGAGCCCTGTCCACGCTGACAGAGACCTGAACAGCCCCCAGGCCGTGGGCTGAGGGCGCTGACACGCAAACGATCTCGTTCATGGATCGCCTGCACGGGAGGGAAACGGGCAGGGTTAATGGAGGGCAGGACACGGCCTTGGTCCTGTCCTGGGGCAGCTCATGCAGGGCTGAGCCTGCAGCCAGCCCCAGACTGCTACCTGGGAAGCTGCTGAGGTGGGCAGGAGGGTTTGGCACGGAAGGAAAGGTGAGGAGCCCTGCCCCGAGCTCTGCCCACGGCGAGAGCAGCGCAGCCCCCCTGAAATCCCTCTCCGTGCCAAGCTGCACCCCCTGAACCCGCTGCCGTCTGCTGGGCGTGTGGAAACAGATGGCTGCCTTTTAAATGGGATGCATGAGCTCAGTGAAAAGCCAAATTCTTCCCCTCGCCAGCCCGGTGCACACACGAGGCTCTTGTGAGCGGCACAATGAGCAGCCCCTGCCTGGGAAGGGCCGTGGCACCGGCAGCGCTGCCCCGGCTTTGTGTCCCTCAGAGCGGGGTGACCTCGGCTCGGCGCTGCCTGGCTGGACACAACAGACCATCTGCTGCCACCAGAGCCCCAGAGAAGGTGGAGGCAGCGGCAGCGAGGCGCTGCCAGAGCACAAAGGCGCCGGTGGGCGGAGGGATGGAGAAGGGGAATGAGATCTGAGCATCCAGAACAGAGCTGGGAGGGACAACACGGTTCAGAGGGCACTGATCCTGCAAAAAGTGCTGGAGGCACATTCCTGGCAGGCCAGTGCTCCTGCACGGCCACCTCTGGCTGTCCTTCCTGCCCAAACCTACCCTGGCTCACTGGAAAGTCAGTGTTCTTTCTGTGGCCCTTTTGGTTTTGGGTTCCCCAAAGGGCAGAGGGCAGGCAGGTCTGCAGCACCTCACTGCCAGTCTGGTACTTAAATCAAAACCTGGCACTCCTGAATGGGCAACCTTCACCACCCTCACCATCCTCAGGGGCTTGTGGAGGTGCCTGGGGGGCTGAGGCTCGAGTGCAGCCGTGTCCCTGCTCTGCTTCCAGCAAAGCTCTGAGCCTGTGCCTGCCAGGGGGACAATGGGGTCCCTTCTCGGGGTCCTTACACACTCCCTGCCCTCCCTAAGGAGTGTGAGGGCATGGAACAGCAGGCACCACAACGTTCCCAGCTCACACCTTGGCCCTTCCACGCCCCACATCCGAGGGGACGGAGACAGCCCCCTGGAACACCTCAAACCAACTGCAGCATTGCTGTGGATGCAATAACACAGCCACCCCTTCTGCTCCTTTCCCTATCCTCACTTGGTTTCATCACATCCACCTCGGTTCAATTCAGCCACAAAGGCTTCCTTGTGTGAGGAGGGGGATTCTCCAGGCTGAGTCCCAGAGTGATTCCGTGCAGCCTGCGGGTTCCTGCCCTGCTGCTGCCCACCCCGTGCCTGCCCAGCCCTGGCACGAGCCCGGAGCGAGGCAGGGCTGCCGGCAGAGCAGCTCCCGGCTCCCTGTGATCAGCTAATTAGCTTTCTGTGCTATTATTGTGTCGTCATGGTGAATCTACCCACTCCTCCGATCACAGAGGGGAGAATGGGGGAAGCTGTAATTAGAGGGAATCTCATTAGGACCTGCTTCATCTCATCAGGCTCCCCCACGCCCTGGAGCACAATTGGAGTTCGTTGGCTCAGCACAGTCCGAGGCAAACCCAGAGCACAGCGTGGCCCCAGAGAGGGATGGGGCACCCAGGCACTGCTGCCTGGCTGAAGTTTCTGTCCTGCTGCCACCAAAACACCCAGAAAATCCAAAATTCCCCCCAGGTTTTGCAGGCCAGCAGCTGCAGGTTGCCTGGATAGGATCAGGTGTTTAAGGGATGATATTCCAGGGCTGACCTTGTGCCTCTGCTGTTCCCTGTCTCCATCTCAGGGAGAAATTTGGCATCTTTGTTTGGGACGTGGGAGGAAATACTGATGGGTTGGTTACACTGCTTAACACCTGCAGGGCTGAGCTGCACTGGAAGGTTCTGGAATGCCCTGAGCACCATCCTGGGATGGATTCAGAGCAAGCCCTGCTGATAACCCAACGTGCTCCCACATCTGAGCACCCACAGCTCCCACATCCAGGAGCCCCTCAGGCTTTTGGATCAGAAATTCACCTCCAGGGATCTTTGCTTTCCCTGAAACTTCCTCAGCTCCTCCTGGGCAGGCTGAGCGAGGATATGGGAGGCAGAATCCCTTTGGATACCAGGCTGCCACCCAAGCTGTACCCACTGCCAGCAGGGTGGGCAGGGCTGTGTACTGATACACACAGATGTAAACCTCACGTCTCTTTTTTAACTAAGCCCCAGAAAAACCCATTAAACCCTGCAAATGTCAACTCTGTGTTTACACTGCTGGGGAAAAAGCAAATTTGCCATCAAAATCCCAGCAGAGATTGATGGCTCTGCAAGTTCCTCAGCAGGAGGTGTGAGCAGACCCTCGCCTTGCTCTGCCCTGAGGATCCCAGATCATTTTTAGGAGGTCGAGGCACCTGCAGCAGTGGCTACAATAAAAGCAATGCAGGTCTGTGAAGAGAAAGGAGGTATTTCATATAAATGTTCCATTTGCTTCAGAGCAGCCAGGCTGGGGCAGGTACTAGTGACCAACATAAGCATATTTCCATCCCAGTGGTGTTTCACTGTGATTTTCAGAGCAGTTACCACTGGAACAGCATTAAAATGAAATAATGAACAGCACTGACACCGATGAATCCCTCCCTTGCCAGCAAGCCTCCATCACAATAAAAGAGAAGATGGTTTCATGCAATGAAAGAGGCAACGGGAGCCTTAGGGGCTCCCAGATGGATTTTTGCACGTTCAGCTCCAGCAGATCCGTGCTGGGATGGGAGCAGGAGGTGCTGCAGGAGCCTGTGCTGGTCTCTTACTCGAGGAATTCGCAGGTCTGGTTCCCCAGGAGCACGGACACGCGGCTGCCAGCCCCGAGGTAGTGGCCAGAGATGGTCACCATGGTCCCTCCCGACTCCGGGCCACGGCTGGGGCTCAGGAAACTCACAGCTGGGGTCTGCAGGAAGGAAAGGACAGCTCAGTGCCCCTGCTGCAGCCAGGGAGCTGCTGTGGTGTGGGACAGGGCAGGACATCCCTGGGTGTGCCCAAGGCCAGGCTGGACAGGGCTTGGAGCAGCCTGGGACAGTGGAAGGTGTCCTGCCCATGGCAGGGGTGGGACAGGGTCTTTGAGGGTCCCTTCCACCCCAAACCAATCTGTGATTCCATAATCTCTGCTCTGGGGGTGCAGAGCTGTGGGAGCCCTGCTTTATCCACAGGGTGAGCTCTTGGTCCTGCAAGCTGCGCTTGTTGAGTGGGCCACCAAAAACTGAGCAACACCAGGGGGAAAGCCCCAGAAAAAAAAACAAAACAAACCAGAAACAGCAATTCCAGGGCTGTGCTCTGGAGCCAAAGCCCCTCGGTGTGCCAGGCTCAGCTGCTGGGCACACACGTGCTGTCCCCAGCAGGACACTCACCACGAACATGTACTGCTGCGCTGACTTGGCCGTGAACTCGGGCTTGCACTCCCCGATGCACAGGAGCACTGGGCCGGAGCTGATCCCTGGAAGCGCCTGCCCCATTTCACAGACGATCCTGGAAGTGCAAACGCCACAGGGGAGCTTTGGCAGGAGGTGCCAGCAGTGCCCTGCACAGCTCCACGCTGCCTTTATTTCTCCTTTCTCCCCCCGTCTTTAACTTTGATATCTGCCTCTTTGGAAGAAGTTAATTACTGAGTCTATTTTTACCCCGTGTAGTAATTTAAAGGGAAAAAAAAAATCAAAATTAGACATAATTATTACAAGCTGTAAACTCCAGAGCAAAGCAGAGCACTAATGGCAATATATTAGCCAGTAGCAAAGTGAGTGCAAAGTCCTCAGAGTAACAGATGAGTTCATTAAGGGAACAGCTCACACTGCAGACTCCCAGTTAATCAAAACTGGAGAAACCTGCTGGGGGATGATAGAGACAGCCCTGGAGAGCAGCTTCTGCTGGGGGACAGGCTGGATGCCACAAACGCACTCGTGGTGGTCACAAAGCTTGTCCTGGTGTGGTCCAGCTCAGCCCCGTGGGCACAGCCTGAGCCTGGGAAAGCTGCAGGGCCAGGCAGAGCTGCTGGGGCTAACCATGGCTGATCACTGTGGATGAATAACCCCCAAATCCCAGGGCACGGGGGATGTGTGACACCAGCTGGGGATGGGATCAAGTGGATGCCAGTCATGCCAGCAGGTCTGGGGGAGGTTTGCAGAGGGGCATCAGCTGGCAGGGCTCTCCAGATGGACCTGGATGCTGCTTGCTGCCACAGCAATGCTGGGAAAATAAATCCGAGAGCATCCCTGCAGGCTCTGGGAAGCTGAGGGTGGGAGGAACCTGCCCCAGAGATCTGGAAATCTGAGAGGGGGGTTGGAGATGGGTAATTGGCCTCAGGGAGGAAAAGCTGACTGTGGGAGTGACCTGCCTGAGGCAGGAGAGGCAGTTCCACCTGTGGGGATCTGACCGTGGGAGTGGGACCAGAGAAGAGCCAGAGCAGCCTGTGCCTGCTGAGCTGAAGGAGAAGGAAGCTCTCACTCCTCTGCCCATCACACACAAAGACATAAAAGGCCCCAGTTTGGAGAGGCAGCCTTCGAGCTGCCCTCAGCAGCGTTAAACTCACTGCAAATAAAAAATAAAATAAAATAAAATAAAATAAACCACGAAGACTGAAGGAAAAAAGAAGCTGCTGCGCACAGGTGATGCCAGGAGGCCCGATGAAATACACACATGCTGGTAAAGAGCTGGAGCGTGCACGTCCTCGTAGCTGCACATCAAAAGGGGTTGCCTGGAGAGAGCTGCCTTTGGAGAGCAGGGATTGAAGCGTCTCAGCTCCCAGCCTTCCTCTGCCACGCTCCTCGCTCTGCCTTTCAAGCAGACATCGCCCCTGCACCTCTCTGCCTGCTATTCCTTCACCTCTCCCTCCTCCTCCTCCTGCAGACTGGCAGCGGGGAGAGGAGGTCACTCTGAGCTTGGGGCCACAAACAAAGCCTGGGGGGTGATTCCTGGCACCCCAAGGGCAGCAGGGGAGAGGGGAGGTTGTCTCTGCAGCAAGGAAACACCAAATACTCAACTGTGCCAGCAGAGCAGGAGCTGCAGCACAGCCCGGGCAGGGACGGGCGTGGGACAGGGAGAGGTGACCGGGTACACCTGGCCCCGGGTCCTGCTCACAGCCAAACCCCCAGCAGGTACCTTGTTACAGAATGATGCATTCGGCAGAGCTGTAGGGTGCTGATTGCCGGGCTAAGTGGCCCTTTCACCAACATTAACCTAATTGCTGGCTGATAGATTGCGGGGCTGGAGCATATGGCAGAGTCATTACAGTCTTGGAATTCAGTCTGCCCACAGAACCCTTAAGAGGGTCCTTTTATCTGTATTCATCTTTAAAAGGCAGCTCTCATGCTAACGCTTGCTGTTATCTGCCCAGGGTAAATGTTTTAATGATGTTAACAAACTTTGAAAGCTCAAGAGCCGTAATTAGAGTCATGATTATAAAATCAGGGTTTCGTACCATCAAAGGGGGATAATTTCATAATCTTCCATCCTTTATTTGAAAAATAAAATATAACAACGTACTGCTCAGCAGAACAGCCCCAACTGCTCGTAGTGATGGGGTATTGATGCTGTGCTTGGAGCCATTCCTGCAGCAGCCCCAGGCACCCTTCACCCCCTGATCCCAAATTCCCTGGGAATCTGCACTGCTCCAGAGGGGTCAGCAATGCCCCTGCTGCCTTACAGGTGGGAAAGAAACACCAGGAATGGACAAAA
This sequence comes from Pyrgilauda ruficollis, assembly GCF_017590135.1. Taxonomy (NCBI): domain Eukaryota; kingdom Metazoa; phylum Chordata; class Aves; order Passeriformes; family Passeridae; genus Pyrgilauda; species Pyrgilauda ruficollis. The sequence goes on along the minus strand of NW_024508102.1, from coordinate 1,054,250 downwards.
CCCAACCAACACCACCACGTGCTGCTGGTGACAGGTCCTTGCACTGTGCTGGGCTCTGAGTGGGAGCCACCAAATGCATTTCCCAGCAGAGGACAACTCCTTCCAGCTGCTCCCGAAGCTGGGGCAGGATTTGTGCTGCTGGGACCACCCATGGGACCTTGGCCAGCTCCTACTGCACGGGACACCATCCTGGTCCCCAGCAGGAGATGACACAACCCAAGGGGAGACATTTCTCCCATCCTCCCGTCCTATTTCTCCTGTCCCACCCAGCACAAACGTCCCCCAACACCCCCTGAGCACCCCCAGCACCGCCCCGAGGGGCAGCAGAGGAGCGGGTGCCACGCCCTGGGGTTTTTTTTCCTCCCGTCCCCTGCTCCAGGCCTGTTTTCTAATTTTGGGCTGACGTTTTTCTTAGTGAAACAAATGGACTGACTCCGGTGGAGCCCACTCGGAGCGCGGGGCTGTCACCGCCTCGCCTGCCTAACAAATGGCTGCTGCAGCCGGCGGCGCCGGCGGAATTCCAAGTGGGATGGGGAGGCAGCAGCAGCAAGGTGCTCATCAGCAAAGGTGCTTAGCCAAGCAGGAACCGCGGGCGTGCAAGGAAACAACATTTACTGAATGCTTGAAGGGCTGCTTAACCCCTGCAGAGAGAGTCCAGCGTGCGGGAATGTGCAGGGGTCCCTTCCCATGCCCACCTCCACAGCCCTTCCTGCAGGTGCCCAGGCTCTGGGTGAGGTTTTGGCGAGTTTTTGGTGAGTTTTTGGCCTCCCTGAGCGTTGGCTGGAGGTCAGGGAGGAGCTCTGTGGGGTGCCCAGCCCTGGGGACAGCTGAGGGGACACTCACTGCTCGGCCACGATGTAGTGCTCGGGCAGGGGCGTGCACTGCACCCCGGCCACCTGCACGCCCTGCGCGATCTCCGAGAAGTCCAGGCCCAGGTTCACGCCTCGGATTGTCACCCTGGTTCCTCCTTCCGGGGGCCCTGACACCGTCAGGATCTGCAGGGAGACAGGAGGACACAGGGAAGGTGAGGTGACATCCCCAGCATGCCCCTTCTCCAGCCCCATCCCCGGTTTGGGACCGCTGCTCCTGCTGCCACAGCAGCCAGGGCCACCCCTCGTGGCTCCTCTGGATGTCCTGGAGGAGCCCAAGGATGCTGAAATCCGTCTGTGCCCTGCTCCAAGAGAGGACTCCAAGGTCCCTGAGCTGGCCAAGAAGAGTGGGCAGTGCCATTCCCGGAAATCCCTGCAGAAGGATACACCTGGCTCCTACCTTCTCCATCCAGAACAGGGTAAGTCACCTTCCAGAAGCAGCCTGGTGCTTGGAGAACTTTACCTTCTGCCTTGGCTCTTCTCTGAATGTTAATGTCACATTTTATTAGTGACTTGGCACCTCAAATGACTTAAAAATGTTAAAGGGTGAGGTGTGTGCTTTCAGGCTGCCTGTTTATAGCCTGCCTCAGCCATAATCATCCCTGCTTCCCTGGACTTGCATTAAGGACAATCTCCTCTTCAATTAGGAGTATAAATTTCAATAATGCATGGTCACAAAATTTGGACCCAGGACTCTCAGACAGTTATCCTGAATCTGCCATCGCTCTGTTGTTGCTCTTGGGTGAGTTTCCAATCTTCCCTGTGCTGCAGCTGTTATTAATAAATAAACACAATCCATAATAATGCAATTTAATTAATTTAATGGATAAATCTTGTTTATGCTTCTTTGTTCCACCCTTGTCTTTGGCAAAAAACTTGAGCTCTTCAGAACCTTTTCCTTGCTGTTTCCAGATGGATGGGGGTTTTTTTCCACCTCCTCAGGATGAGGGAGGCCAAACACCAGTGCCACCATCCCAGTGACCTGCCCCACAGCAGCCCTCGTGGGACACCCCTGTCCCCATCCCTTCTGTGCTTTAGTGACCTGCCCCTCGTGGGACACCCCTGTCCCCATCCCTTCTGTGCTTCCCAAGCATCTCCAAAAAGACATCCAAGGTCTTCAAGAAGGAATCCCACCATCTCCTCTAAACCAATGGCCACATCCACTTGGTTTTTGAGCACTGCTAGGGTGACTCCAGCACTTCCCTGGGCATTCTGCCCCAGTTTTGGCCACACGTGCTGAGGTTATTCCAGCTCCATGCCCCCACCAGAGCCACCAAGCCACCCCCTCCTTCCTCCACATCCTTTAATTCCCACCTCCCTCTCCCCTCCACTGCCTGCTGGAGGTTTTTAATTTATTCACCACGCACTGCCTGTTGTGCTGCTGTTCCCTGTAACTCACACCATGGCCTGTCTTGTATCATTTAGCTCTGGGAAGCTCGACGTGCTCATAAACCCACTACAAAACCAAGCTGGATTGTGTTACACCGAGTCCTGGAGGCCTGGGAGTGTTTGCATCACTGGTGGGGAATCACCTGAACTTGGCTGACAGTTACAACTGTCCTTTGCAGCTCTGGATGATGTTAAAATCCATTTACTGGGGCACTTACTCCGCTGTCTCGTTGTCTCATCACTGCTCAAGAAAAAGAAGTCACTGCTTGCCATTCCCTGACCTGAGCAGAAGCAGCGGGGCCGAGCGGCCTCCCCGAACAAAGCCCAGCTGATGCTGTATTTTAAAAATGTCCTGACCTGGAAAATCCCCAATATGGAGCTCCACTCGACCTAGATTTTAGTGGGCACTAATTGAACAGTTTTGAAGTAACTGTGCCATAAAGCAGCCCCAGGGTTAGAACAGATGCATTCAATTAATTACAGCTGGAGAGATTCAGTCAAAATCGCAGAAAGAAGATAAGTCTTAAAGGTCCCGGTGCACCCAGAGCTGGGGACCCTGCGAGCATCCTGGGCTGCTCGTTGGGGTGAGCATGAGGCACCTCCAGCACAGCCAGCCTCTGGTCTGCCTTGATCCCAGCTGGGTGTGCTGGGAGCTGCAGGGCTGCCAGTCCACATCTCTGATCTGAGACAGACAGGATTAGCAAGAAATATTCCCCAGTTTAAAGAAAATCACTTCACCAGACTGGCTTTTTGCTTAGAGCTCTGTGGAGGATGAAAAGGACCTGCAAAGGACAGCTGAGAAAGAGCAGGGCCATTCCAGGAGTTGGACCTTTGCTGTTTAGGAATCTGCACCTCTGCTGGAAGCTTTTCAGGTTGTTTGCTAAACTGAAGCAGCTTGAAAGTCACTGAGATCTGAGCGGGGTGTGGGAGGCAGAATTATTCTGAGCAGGTCACCCCTTCCCACTGCAGAGACAAATCCCACCCCAGCCCCTGTAACCATGCTGGACAGGACTGATCAGGTGTGCAGCCCTGTGTTAGTCATGAAACGGGCTGGGGACAGGGATGAGGGGGTGCCAGGAGCTCGGTCACCCTCACACCCTGCCCTGGGTCAGGGAAGGGCTGCAGGTGCTCCAGGGCACTTCTCTTATTGCTGCTTTTTACCTGGAACCAAGGTAGGGACCCCCAAGGCTGGAACCCAAGAGATCCCCCAAGGCTGGAGTCCAAGAGACCCCCAAGGTTGGGATCCAAGGGATCCCCAAGCTTGGAACCCAAGGGGCCCTCAAGGTTGGGATCTAAGGGACTCCCAAGGTTGGGACCCAAGGGATCCCCAAGGTTGGAATCCAAGAGATCCTGCAAGGCTGGAATCCAAAGGACCCCCAAGGTTGGGATCCAAGGGATCCCCAAGGTTGGAATCCAAGAGATCCTGCAAGGCTGGAATCCAAAGGACCCCCAAGGCTAGAGTCCAAGGGACTTCCAAGGATGGAACCCAAGGGACTCCCAAGGTTGGGATCCAAGGGATCCCCCAGGCTGGGATCCAAGGGTCCCAGGGATCCAGGAGCCCCAGCCCAGTGCCAGAGCCCTGCCCCTCGCAGCCTGCAGGGGACACGGCTCCAGCAACGAGGGATAAATGTTCTCAGTGTCATGTCTTGCTGCTCGAATCTTTCAGCCTTTCTGACATGAAGCAACATTTTGCCTGCAGAAGAAGTCAGTGAGGAGCCGGGGAGAGCAGGAGCCGCGGCTGGCTGGAGCTGCTGGGGCTTTCCCTGCGGAGCTGCAAGCCCTTGGCATCTGCTGGGGTGCAGAGAGAGCACCCAATCAACGGCACAGCCCCTGCCCCCTCCCCAAACCCATCCACCTCCATCCTCTTTGTGCTTTTTTTGCTCCTGCTCTGAGCCCTGGATCCCAGCTGATGAGCCCAGCGGGAAGCAGCACATGAGCGTTGTCATCCCGGCATGATCCCTCCTTGTCTCTGCCTCAGCTGATGGCACATTCAGAACCTAATTGTTATCTCAGCAGAGCAACTCCATTATTCAGCCTGACACTGCCCCCCCTTCAGCTGTTTGTTGCACTGATGTTATATTAATGAGGCCTGCAAATAAATGAATAGGAGATCAGAGTGCCGCTTGTTCGCCAGAAAAGGGATTTTTATTTATTTATTGCTAAGGCCACAGACCGGGTGGAAGTTTTAAGCTGCTGAGGGGACATTTCTGGGGAGGGCTGGACCTCTCACTCAGTGAGAGGACTGCAAATACCCCTCTGCTCATTTACTTTTAGAACTATTAAGGCACAATCTCCTTATTTATGCATCCCCCGAAGGCACTGGCGCCTGGGAGCCAGGCCCTTGACCTCAGGCTTGTCACAAAGAGTGAACCTGGCCAGATGAAGCAAAAGGAGTGGAAACCAGCCCATATTAAAGGCTCTTTTACTCTGGGTAATCCAGGCTGCAATGTGAGCTCTAGTATGAGAGCAAATCCTGCTCCCCACTCCTGTCACTGCTGGTGCCCAAGGGATGGGGGACGTGGCACCAGTGCCAGCTCTGGACCTGCCAGGGCCAGCTCAGTCCCAGCAGGGCAGGGTGTCCTCCCAGCTGTACAGCTCTGCAGCACTGGACAAGGCAAAATGTTACCCAAAATCCTGAGAAAACTCAGATGTTGGGAAAGGACCCAACAGCAACGAATGCTGGGAAGGTCTCATGGTCTCCTCCACACTCTCACACTGAGGGCTGAGATGGAGTCAAGAAATCTGTCACAGCAGAGCTCTGCTCTTTTCTGCTTGGACAGAGCCCAAAAGTATTGCTTTCAAGTTGGACAGTGATAAAACACTTGGTGGCAGTGCCCTGCCTGCAGCCAGCTGCCAGAGCCAGCCTGGCACTGCTCACATGCAAGTCGCTGCAGCACAGTGCTTTTCCCCTTCTCTGCCCAGCTCAAGGAGGGGCAGATAAATAATTCCAAGATTTCTTTGACTTGACAACTTTCTGCGTGGTTTATGGGGAAGCAAATCTCACTAGAGGCTGTTTTGCTTCCTGTGGCATAACCTTGTGCAGCAGAACAGCACTTGGGCAAGAGAAATTTGGGTTCTGCCCAGTGGCAGGGCAAGGGGAAGGTCCAGGGGAGCCTTTAAGGATCATTTTATCTCTTGGTAGCACAACTAGGAGTTGGAAAACAAAGAGACCAACCAAGCAGGGAAAGGACAGTCTTCCAATCCTTTTTAGTGCTTTCCCATCCCTGCACAACCAGCCGCCAGCTCCACTCTGCCCTGCACAAAACACTGCACAAGAGAAAAACCTGCACGAGAGAAAAACCTGCACGATAGAAACACCTGCATGATAGAAACACCTGCATGAGAGAAACACCTGCATGAGAGAAAAACCTGCATGAGAGAAACACCTGCACGAGAGAAATACCTGCATGAGAGAAACACCTGCACAAGAGAAAAACCTGCACAAGAGAAACACCTGCCCAGCAAAGGTGGTAACACTGCTGGCAGAAGGCCTAAGAAATACCAGAAGTCTGGTAACATCCTTGAGGATGGATGGATGGATGGAGGGATGGATGATGGATGGATGGATGGATGGATGGATGGATGGATGGATGGATGGACCCTCCTCAGCAACATTGTTCTCTGCCAGCCCCACCCAGCCCTGATACAGCAGCTGCTTCCTTCCTCTCCTCCATAAAGGAGGTTGATGCCTCTCTCCCACGGGATCTGAGCCAGTTTAGTTAAACCAGTGTAGAAACTAATTTAATTTCAGAAGAGACTTCCACACTCACTTGGGTTCTGATCCAGCTGGCAGATTTTGGGTGCTGAGCAGCACTGCCAGCAGCACTGGTGTAACAGACAACTCTGATCCTACTGTGTTACACCTTTTGCAGTGTGGATGCACACCCAGGGCAAGGGAGGCGTTTTTGGGGGATTTAATTAACTGAGAAATCCAAACCTTCCTTCATTCCCACCTGACAGGAGTGTCACTCCTCATAGCAGCGTTAACAGAGCGAGTGCAGTTTCACTGCTGAAAATGCTCCTGGGACACATTTTGCATCCCTCAGTGGGCTGAACAGAAATATCAGAACCACCAACTCCAGACTAATTAGCTCCCTGGTTTAATTAGCATTCCCGCTGCAGTCTGTGGCGGTCACTGCAGTGTGGGCGGGGCAGAGGCTGCACACTAAAACTGTCCCAGAAAGTTCCAGAGTGTTTTACCTGTGTTTCTCAGGGCTGGGCAGATTTTGGGACAGCACAGGGGGAGTGTGATAATCACATATCCTCCAAACAGAGAGAGACACAGACTTTCCCAGGATTTTCCTGGGGAAAGCTGTGAGAAAGCTCCGAGAGAGAATTAAAACAATTCTTACCTGCGTGTGCTGCGCCTGTTGTTGCGCACATGAGGAATGTGTTATGGGGATTGTTTACAAAAAGGGATTTCCTGACTGGGCTCTGGTGGTGGTGTTTTGATTCATTGACCAATTGGATCCACATGTGGCTGGCAGGGGCTATGGGTTTTTTTTGGTGGTAGTGTAGAACAGTGCAGTGGTAGTTGTATAATAGTGTATAGTATAGCAGTCTCAAGCTACATCGGGGAAGGTACAGGTTGGATACTAGCAAGAAATTTTTCATTGAAAGAGTAATAAAGCACTGGAATGCTATTCCCAGGGAGGCAGTAGAATCACCATCTCTGGATGTGTTTAAAAAACCACTGGACATGGCACTTGGTGCTCTAGCCTAGTTGAGGTGTTAGGGCATGGGTTGGACTCGATGATCTTAGAGGTCTCTTCCAACCTCATTATTCTGTGATTCAGTGATTCAGTGATTCTGGGATTCAGTGATTCTGGGATTCAGTGATTCTGGGATTCAGTGTTCAGTGACTGTGTGTAGTATATATGTATATATATACATATATATGTAGTATATATGACAGTGTACAGTACAGTAGTATAACACAGTGTAGTGCAGCAGTGTAATACAGTATCCTATGACAGAATAAAGCACCTGATCAGCCTTCTGCCACCACGGAGTCAATGCCATGCCAGTTATTCCCTTTCAGGAGCTCGCTGCCGCAGCAGGGCGGGGCGGGCTGGGCTCACCTCGGTGATGCGCGGGTTGGAGCACTTGACGTTGTGGCTGGACCAGTCGAGCCAGGGCAGGGCGCCGGGGGAGCCGCAGTGGGGCCGCAGGGTGCACTTGGCCTCGCCGCTGCACCAGCCGCACTCGAACTTGGGGTCGGCCTTGAGGCACAGCCCGCAGCTCTCGCGCTGCGCCGCGCACTTGTACAGGTGCACTGCGGGACACGGACGGGGCATCAGCCGGGGAGGGGCTCCTCGGGGGCAGCCGGGGCTGGGGGATTCCCTCGGGGTGCAGACGGGACTGGGGGATTCCCTCAGGGTGCAGCTGGGACTGGGGGATTAACTCGGGGTGCAGCTGGGACTGGGGGTGCAGCTGGGATTGGGAGATTCACCCAGGGTGCAGCCAGAGCTGGGGGATTCCCTCGGGGTGCAGCTGGGACTGGGGGTGCAGCTGGGATTGGGGGATTCACCCAGGGTGCAGCCAGGGCTGGGGGTGCAGCTGGGGCTGGGGGGTTAACTTGGGGTGCAGCTGGGATTCAAGGTATTCCCTTGGGGCACAGCTGGGATTGGGGGATTCCCTTGGGGTAGAGATGGGATTGGGGGATTCCCTTGGGGTAGAGATGGGATTGGGGGATTCCCTTGGGGTAGAGATGGGATTGGGGTATTCACTTGGGGTACAGCTGGCAGCTGGGACTGGGGGATTAACTTGGGGTGCAGCTGGGATTGGGGGATTCACCTGGGGTGCAGCCAGGGTTGGGGGTGCAGCTGGGACTGGGGGATTCCCTGGGGATACATCTGGGATTCAGAGATTCCCTTGGGGTACAGCTGGGATTGGGGGATTCCCTTGGGGTAGAGATGGGATTGGGGTATTCACTTGGGGTACAGCTGGGATTGGGGGATTCCTCAGGACACAGCTGCTCCTGGACTTGCCCAGTCCAGCACAAGCTCAGCTTTGTCTCCCCAAGCCGCAGGTGGATCCCAAATCCAAGGCTCAGCCAACCCAGGCTCAGCCTGAAGCCAGTTCAAGCAGATTTTACCTTTCAGGTTCTCCGGGTTGTCAATGACGAAGTTCCCGTTCCAAACCACGGCAAAGTCCACTGCCAGGTTGCTGATGTCCATCCCATCATAGAGGTACTGCAGGGTAAGATCCAGAGTGAATGCCTGGGGACACAACACTCCCAGACAAAGAGGGTTTTTTTGAGAGAAACCATCTTTATTTTCTGCTTAAAAACATCTGCTGGTGCCTCAGACACCACATTTTTACACTTCATCTCCAGGGTTCTGCTTTGAGTCCCTTCTCCTCATCAGGAGGAGATAATTAAATCAGATCTAGTCCTTGTGAGAGGTAACAGATTAATTATTCCACGTGCAGTGGTTGCTCTCATCACTCAGTCTGGCTTACCAACAGAGCCCCTCCAGTTAACCAGACTGGGACTGCTGCCTTCAGGCTGCTTCTTGCCCACTTTGTGCACCCCAGTGGGACTGGGAGCCCCAAAACCCCACTGCAGAGCTTTGCAGGTGGAACAGGAAACAGCTGAGCAAAAATAGATGGTGCAGAGCCCCAGCCACTGCCTCAGCCTGCTCCAGGATAGCACTGGCCTGAATTATTTTCCTTTTTATGACATCCTGGGGGCCGTGGCTGAGTGAGGCTGGATGCTGCAGCTGAATTCCCAGTGAATGCTGGAATTCCCATTATCACCCCCAGCACTGGCCAGGCCTCACTCTGCTGCTCTCTTTAGGTCAACCAAGAGCTGCTAAAAAGACTTCAGAAGGTGAGTGAGCATTGCCATCCTCTCTGGGAGGAGGGAGTGGTGATTAAAGCAGGGCAGAGTGCTCTGCCTGTCCCTGGGCAGGAGCTGTGCAGTTTTAACTCATGTTTGACTGTACTGGTTCACCCTGCCTGGTTTTAATTAAGCTGGTGTGGAACAAGAAGCTGTGAGTGCAGAATGGCCCTCACGTCCTCCCCCTACCACTTCCTATCAGCCCAACAGCAATAAAAGTGCTTCTCTAATGCTTATAAATCACTCTGGATAGGAAAAGTACTATGTACTATTAATACATTTATTATCCACCAAGCTGCAAGGCCTGAAGACGGCCAGCGATGTATAAATATCCAGCGAAACTTTTAAAAATTCAAAACTTCATTAACAATTTAAGGCCATCTGCACTGAATATTCAAGTGGACCCTGTTGTGCTGCCTAAAACAAACTGACTGTGCCCTTTTTGCCCAGGGCCCTTTTCGAGCACATGGTGAGCAGAGGAAGGGCCACCCTTGTCCCTGCTCGTCCCCCGGCTGTGCAGGGACACTGCAGACCCAAATTCGGATCAGGGCGGGCGTGCCTGCATGTGCCACTCGTGTTTTGGCATCCCAGCAGGGTGGTTTTGGGGTGCCCATGGCGAGGCTGAGCCCTGTCCTGTGGAGGGGATTACCCTGCCCTGCTCCTGTCAGCATCACCCAGTGATTCCCTGCTCTGCTCTCTCCCCTGGCACTTTCCCTCTCCCCCTCCTTCCCTGCTCTCCAGCACCGCTCTATTCATCCAGCCACCGTGACCTGGGATTTGACAGCTCCCCGATAAGGGGTCTGTGATTCTCCTTATCTCCCCGTGTGTGAATTAGCCTGCCTTAACACCTCCTGCATTCCCTCCTCCTCCTCCTCCCCTTGCTGACCCCCCACCAGCAGCCAGGGCACTCCAGACGCGGCATCTCCTCCCCGCGGGCATTTTCCCACCTGGAACCCAGGATTAAAGAGATTTTCCACCCTCCCCAGCGGCTGCTGGGGGCTGCCCAGCGCTGCTCTCACCGAGCTGTTCTGGCACTGCACGCTGGAGCTGTTGAAGCGCAGGGCGGGCACCCTGTGCACGATGCCCTGGATGCTGAGCACGCACTCGTAGCCCCTCTGGCCCGACTGGGGCTGCGGCAGGTTCCTGGCCTTCAGCGTGATGGGCTTCACCTCTCCCACCGGGATCAGGATCTCCTCCGTGGGGAACAGCTGGGGGCAGTCCTGGGAGGCAGGGGGAGAAGGTGGGAGGTCACGGCTGGGGGGTGATGCGTTAGGGTTTGAGCTTTTATGGGTTTTTTGTGTGGTTGTAATCATGCAGTGCTGCAAATCCTGCGAAATTTGGAGTGTGTGACTCCAAACACCACGCGCAGTGTGGGCTGCTGCTCTCCCGTTTTGGTCAGACACAGCAATTCCTCTGCAGGCCTGGGAAGCAAGGACACCTCAGTGTCTCAGGCCCCCAGAGATGTGAACAAAACCGTGACACCTCCCCATCCAAACCATCTGTGACTCTGTGAAACACCATGGCACAGATCTCCAGTTCACAGAATCACAGAATCACAGGATAATGAGGTTGGAAGAGACCTCTAAGATCACTGAGTCCAAGTCAAGTTTGCCCAAGCACAAACTGAATGTGTAAATGAAACCCTGAGATGGACCACAAAAAATGACTTTTCAGCTCCTGGTAACTGTGTGACATCCCTCCCCTGAGATCTCAACATCCCAAACATTATCTCTGCACAACACACAATTTTTTCTCCAATTTCTACACCAGGAACTGCAATACCTCTGACCATCAGCTGTATTTACATTCTGCTCAGCTCTAATTTGCTTTGATCTCATGGAACAAGGTACCTAAGTACCTGTAAGCACCTGACACTGAATGATTAATCCCCAGCTAAAGCAGGAGTTTAGAACAAACACGTCAGTCTCCCTCTGCCAAATCCCAGACTGGCATCCCAAGCCCTTTGCCCTCCAGCCTGGGGATGAAAGGAAATCTTGCTGATGGCAATGCCAGGCAGCCATCCTGCCCAGAATCCTGCGTGTCCAGGGGGAAAATCCCCCTCCCCAAGGCAGGCTCCCCCTGCAGCTCCCTGCCAGGGCCATGGGATGTGTTTCACCACTTTCAAGCGAGCTGTAAATGAGAAACAGATGCTCAGGTCTGGAGGAGCCACTAACTTAAACTGCAGCCTCGTAAACCTTTTTAGTGGCACTTTTCCGTATATATATTTTATTTTATTTCTAACAGGGACTTTCACGGATTAACAGCCAGGAGTGATTTCAAACTCCATCAGCTGTGCTGGGGAGGGAAGGGAGGCTCTTTCCTGCAGAGGAGCGGGTTCACAGGCTGGAAGGGAATGGCATTCCCTGCTTCCCACTGACCCTGGCACCGTGGATCCAGCCCCAGCTCACCACCAGCAAACTCCCTGGATTCACAGCGTTTCCCACCCAGCTCTTCCAAGCTGGCTCTGCACATTCCTTCCTCTCCTGAAGCACTGCTCACCTGTGCCACCTTCCACTCAACACCTGCCTGTAAGGTTTTGATTTCACCTCACAGTCCCATCGAGCTCCAGCAGAGCGGGGCCCAGCCCGGTGGAACGCCCGAGGGCTGGAAGGAAAAGCAACCCAGAGCTGCAGAATCCTTTACTCCATTACAACTGAAAACAAAAAAAAATCTCCACTTGCATCACCAGTGGGAGAACTTCAGTGCACAGTCCTGAAAATAATGAATGTGTTATGGACCATTATCCTTCCTGGCCAGCTCCATCCGTGAGGCGACTGCTAAGGAAAGGCTCCTGCCTTCCCAGGCACGGGAGGGACTCCATCCCCACATCTGCTCCCTGGTGCTGAAAATGCTGGCAGAAAAACTATTCTGCCATCATTAGTGGGGCAAAATAGATTTTTTTTTTCCCATTCCTTTGGTTCCAGTGGAAGGAAAATGTCACGTTGGGGTTGTGGGGAAAGCGAGGCAGGCGCAGGCTGAGGGCGGCCCCTCCGTGCTGGCTGACAGCTGCAGTGATCACACTAATAGGGGATCCACGTTTGGGGATGGGGAGATCTGTAGGAAGATGCCAGACTCCAGCAAAGCCAGGATGCTCGTGGGCAGCCACACTGCTGCGGGCAGTGGCTGCTGAATTTCTCAGCTGAGCGAGAGGAGCTGCGGAGGGCTCGGGTCAGCTCGGACCCTGCACGTCCCCTGGAGCCCCTGCGAGCCATTTCCAGCCCCAGGGAAAGCTCAGCTTTCAGGGATTTTCTTTTCACAATTTGCTTTTTAAATTGCAGCCTCAGTGATGTGCACCCACGGCCCTGCACAGCCACATTCCTGCACCCCAAATCCTGCACAGCCACATCCTTGCACACAAAATCCCTACACAGCCACATCCCTGCACCCTAAATCCTTGAAAATCCATGTCCCTGCACCTGAATCCCTGCACAGCCACATCCCTGCACCCCAAATCCCTGCACAACCACATCCCTGCACCCTAAATCCTGCACAGCCACATCCCTGCACCCTAAATCCCTGAAAATCCATGTCCCTGCACCTGAATCCCTCTACAGCCACATCCCTGCACCCCAAATCCTGCACAGCCACATTCCCCTGGGAAGGGGTTGGCAGCACCAGCCCTGCTGCTGGGCACAGCCACATCCCTGCACCCCAAATCCTGCACAGCCACATCCCTGCACCCCAAATCCTGCACAGCCACATCCTTGCACACAAAATCCCTACACAGCCACATCCCTGCACCCTAAATCCTTGAAAATCCATGTCCCTGCACCTGAATCCCTGCACAGCCACATCCCTGCACCCCAAATCCCTGCACAACCACATCCCTGCACCCTAAATCCTGCACAGCCACATCCCTGCACCCTAAATCCCTGAAAATCCATGTGCCTGCACAACCACATCCCTGCACCCCAAATCCTTGCCTCTGCACCCTAAATCCCTGAAAATCCATGTCCCTGCAGCTGAATCCCTCTACAGCCACATCCCTGCACCCCAAATCCTGCACAGCCACATTCCCCTGGGAAGGGGTTGGCAGCACCAGCCCTGCTGCTGGGCTGAGCTGTGCCTGTGGCCAAGGTCCCTGCTGATGTCCCTGCTGTGTCAGGCTCAGCCTGGGTGCTCCATCCTGGTTTCCTCCCCAGGAAGAGCGAGAAACACCCAGAAAACACCCAGAAAATACCGAGTAAAGGCGGTGGAATACACAGCTTGCTCCATAATCAGTTTACTTTGTTTTTTAATTCATGAGAGGTAAATCCTGCAGCGAGTTAGAAAGGCCATTATTGCCTCCTCTCTCTAAACAAACAGGCAGAATCCTCTCATTATCCTCCTTGACTTCCCTGCGCCAGAATAAACACGGATCAGATCTGCTGGAGGAAGACAAGGCTCCGATGCCTGAGTGGCACAGACTCTCGGGGAATATTCTGCCTGTGAAGTATCAGCACACACAATTTACAAAGACATTTTATGCTTCTCCAACACTTTTTAGCCTCAAAGACTCCAAGGTCTATAAATACCTTAAAGACCCGCGTTGTGCAGCTGTCTCTGGAGCAGAACAGAGCACCCATGGTTATTATTTGTGTTTAACCGAGCAGTTTTAGTAGGTCAAACCTCCTTGCTCTTATTTGGAAAAAAAAATTGCCTAGAAATGGCAGGCAATTCTTCTGACTACGGGATTTAGCCCAAATGGCAGAAAATAGACTGTTTCTGTACTTTTCATCTTCAAAAAACCCCCGCAAACTCTCCACAAATGTTAACTTGCTGCACGTTATTTGAAAGTTATAAACATAACCCAAACTGGCACGTGAATGTAAACCCCTGGCTCACAGTTGTGTTCCAAATGATATAAATTACAGTCCCTGTCACTCATGGAAACACATTATCCTTCATTTATGCCACTGGAAAGGAGAGCAGCCCCTGTTCCTTGGAAACCAGACATGAAAGGAAGGCAGCTGGAGCCCAGCCTGGTGAATTCCTTCCCCACACCATTAGCCCTGAGCTGGGGCACGTGCTGTAACCTGGGTCTTCTCCATCACTTTGGGAGGCAGGGGGATATTTACGGCCACGGAGGGAACCTTTCCCTCCTGTAAACAACCCTTTGTGTGCCAGAGGTGAGCCAGGAGCTGCACAGGGACGGGTTCCAGCAGGAACATCTCCCTCTGCTCCTGCAGCCCTTCCCTCCTGGCTCCTTCCCTCTGAGCGCCAAACATCCACAGCACGGGTGATAAAAGCACAGCCACGGCTCAGAGCTGAGGGAATTCTGCTGAAACCGGGCTTTTTGTTCCTATTTCAGGCAAAGGCATCTCCCCAAAGTCAGGTGTGACCCTGCAAAGTCATTGGCTGGCTTTGGTGGCCTGAGATGTGGCTCTGAGTCACCTCCAGCACATCTCAGCTCTGCGGGGATGGGGATTGGCAGGACGGGCTGGTTTGGTTTTGTTTCCTTCAAGGCACATCAAGCAGCACTCAGCACCCAAGGGCACAGCCAGGGGCAAGGGCGTTGCCACAAAATCAGTGGGAATTATTCAAAGGAGGCCCAAGGGCACTGAAATCCCCGAATCTGAAACTCTCTGTCCCCAGATCAGCGTCCCCCTGTGGAAATGGCATTATCAGCACATGCTGGACATCAAAGAGGGACGGGCTCTCACATTCTGGGGAGCTAAGAGGATTTATTTGGTTCTAGCTCTCCTCTGGGATGGGGTGGAAGGATGTTTATGAATCCACGTTCCTCCTCATCTGGAAGCTTCAGACATTTAGAGAGAGACATCATAAAACCTCACACACACACACAAACCAAACCACATCAGGCACATTAAAATGGCATCACTGGCTTGATCTGGGGTTTTGTAAAGTGGGACAATCAGTGCTCCACACCCAGGAGAAATCTCTTGGAGAAATCCTGATTTAGTGGGGACAAGGTCTGAGCAGGCACCTTCTGCTGACAGTGAAGACTCTGACCAGGAAAAGGATGGGAAAATAATTGCTTCTCTAATAATTAACTCCTAAAGAATTGGCTGCCTGGAAAGGGAGACCTCAGAGGAGTTGGGTTCCCCCATCTCAGAAATTCCCACGAGAGGGAGAACATCAGGAGCAGCCAGCTCTGTCCTGCAGGATCCCTCTGCTGTAAAGGCTGTGAAATATCTGTATTCAATGATCCCCAAACCACATTTCCACTTTTCCTAAAGCACCCACCCACCTCTGGGGCTCCCTCTGCACCCCCACATCTGTCCCTGGGCTCTGCCCTTGGATCTGAGCCAACAGTTCCTGTTGGAGGGCAGGACGAGGGATGAGAAGAGCTCCTGGGCTGTGTTTCCAGAGCAGGCAGGGCAGGAGGGCAGCACTCAGCTCGGGCAGTGGGGACAGAGCCTGGCAAGGAGCAAGAGCTCAGCTCATGGAGAGGGAATTTCTCTCCCCCAGATCCTCCTGAAGTGGCTGAGGCTTTGAGCCCTCGTTCCTCCTCCAGACAGACAACTCCTGGGAGCATCAAAGGGAGCTCGTTACACATCCAATCCCACGGGGACGCCAGCTCTGATGGGCCAGGAGTAAAAGGGAATATTCAAGATATTTTCCCTTGAATTAAATATAAAGATGCGAGCAAATTTGCAGGCCCGTGTGAACACGTGTGTAAACCTTACGTAAGGAGAGGCACAGGGGACTGAAAGTAGGGCACAGGCACGGAGATCCCCCGCTCCAAACACCACTGGCTCTGCTGGGGAGGGAGCCAGGGTAAGCACAAACAATTTCCTAATACATCAGGCCGTGACACAATGGGAACATTGTGATCTGAATTGGTTTAGGAGAGGAAACTCTCCATGAGGCATTTACTTATTTCTGTGTTAGTGAAGAGCCCAGAGCGAAGGCATTATCACCATGCTGCGTGTGAAGAGGAAATTCTTTGCTCTTAAAAAAAGCACACTCATTTATTTGGGGTGGTTTTGCCTGTGCTCAGAGGTCTGGGGAAGAAATGACTTGTATCATTATCATCAGCCCTCATCAAAGCTAATCACAGGAAGGTGTGAGGTGTCACAAAACACCCCTTGGTAAGAAACAACCTCTGCAAGATGAAGACTGAGGAAGTTCTTTGGAGACACAGCAGCCCTGTGATCCCAGCAGGAACTTGCAGGGACACCAACTGCTCCACTCTCTCATCTGTGTGATCTCAGGCAAGTCCTGGGTGCTCCCAGGAGGAAAACAGAGATCATGGGATCGTCCTCCTTTAGCAGGGACCTGTCAGACACTCTGGGGCTGGGGACCCAGAGAAGAGAGAGCTCCAACTGTGCAGCCTGGGAGGACAGGGATGATTGGAGTGTGGAGGAGAAACCACTCACTCAGGAGGATTTTGCTTTCTCTTGACATGGTGAAATGAAGTTTCTTGGCTTTGAACTGGATGCAGAAAGCTTTTGGTTTGCTCCTGGGGTGGAAGCTTCTCCCTGGGCATCCGTTCCCATCCCAGGCACGCTGCCCATCCTTGGCTTTGCAGATCCCACCAGGTCCTTACACACACAGCTCAGAAATCACTCTGCCCTTTACCTCTGGACCTCCTGGCAGCATTGCAGCCAGGGAGACACAAGAGTGGAGTTTACTCCTGGTTTAACAGCAACCTGGCTAAACCTCCAGTCAGTCCTTTTTGACAACTCAGTGTTTGCAGCACTGACTGATCTCTCCTGTTCTTCTCCATCTCCATCACTCACGGACAAGGATTTCTCTGGATATTGGCACACCTTCCTCTCTTTCCTTTTTTTCTTATTTGTAGCTGTCCTCACTGCTGCCTTTCCCACTTCCCAGGACTCTCAGGATTTCCAGAGCATCTTTTAAACCGTTCTTCCCTTGCAGCTTTAGGACCTGCACTCATTTCAGGTGCTACAAAGCTGTTTGTAGGAACATTGAGGGCAAAGACCAGGACCCTGCCAGCACCAGGACCCCGTGAAGAGAAGCAGGCAGGGGATCAGGCAGGACAAGGAGTGCAGAAACCCCAGACCAAGAGCAATGCTCAATTTGTGCTAACAACCCCCTTTCCTCCACGGATCCCTCTGCCCTGGGACACACAGGAGAGCTGGCAGAGCCATTCACGGGCTGTGCCTTTCCAAGTGTTAAAAGCATTTTTGGATTGGAGCCCCACACACCTTTTATGAGCTGCTAAGAGAGATGGCTCCGGGTCTGGAACCCAAACCAAGCTCCCTTTTCCAAAATCTGGGGCTGTGCTCTTTGGTAATTCCCTTTTTCATCAGCCACAGTCGGGCTGTGCCATAAATCCCAGCCCTGCCAACACCAGGCACTGAGCAGCCCAGCCAGAGCTGCTCAGAGTGCTGGGGCTGAGGAGTCTCTGGGACCCCCGGGGGAAAACACGACAGCAATTACTGTAATTAATGAACCTGGGCATTCCCACACAGCAGGGGAGGGCTCAGCTCTGTGCTCAGGTCCAGAGCAGCGCTTCAGTGCCACCAACACTGCCCTGCTTTAAAGCTGCACTTTTGGACAGCAGAGAGACCCACAAACCTCACACCAACACGGGCTGTGCTGCTTGTGGCACGGAAAAGCAAAGGACAGAGGGAGGAACGGCAGCTGGTACCTCGGAGACGTTGATCCTCCCCTCCTGGAAGGAGCAGGTGGTGGGGTCGTGGGTGCACAGGTTGCGGTACTTGCACCAGTGGCAGCGGAAGGCACTGTTCACACAGGACAGGCACCTGCAGGGAAAGGAGGGGTTAGCACAGGGCTCAGCGCCTTGCCAGGGCTGCAGCCATCTGCAGGCCTTGCCAGAAATCCAGCCTTCCTGGGAAAAGAATTTCTTTGGCTGGGGGGTGGTTTTGATAGAGCAAGAAGGAAGAAAGGGGTTTGGGAGAACACACACGCTCAAAAGACAGACTCGGGGCAGCCTCGCAGCTTATTCCAGAGTAAAATGCAAGCTGGGATTTACTGCACGTCGTTGGATTGGTGTAAAGTAGAGCAGGGCGTTGCACAGGCACCAGGCTTGGGCTTTAGCTTCTAGAAAAGAAGGCAAGCCTGGCAAAAATGGGATCAGCTGTTCTGCAAGTCAGGAGTGCTTCAAGTCAACAGCAACACTTCTGCCTGGCCTTGGAGTGCAGAGGGTGCAGCAAGTGCTTTTGATTCATGTTGGGGGAGAAAAAAAATAACCGTTTATGAAATGTTTTTGAAAGAACACAGACCCTTTTCAGCCCCAGGGGACCCAGCTGCCAGCAGAGTGGCTGGGTGGGTTTTGTTCCCCTCTCGCTGCTGCCACAGAGACGCAGGAGCTGTGACAGCTGCTGATCCTGGCAGTTGCCACCTCCTCCATCTCCGAGGCCACCCCTGCTGCCACGTGGCAGCTCTTGGTGGCACAGGGATCAGCTGTGCCCGTGGATCCAGTCCCATGCCATGCCCCTGGCTCCTTGGGCTGCCTGGAGAGGGAAGTGCCCGGGACGGGCTGGAGCAAAGCCAGGGCAGGCAGACAAATGTCACCAGGGGAGGGACAGCGTGGCCCCTGGGTCAGGGGGCTCTGGAAGAGGAGCAGGGCAGCTCTGCAGGCAGGGCTGTCCCAGCTGGGCACAGGGAGCAGGGCAGCGGGAGCTGCTGCCAGCAGAACAGCTCCAGTGACTGCATTGTGCTCTCCTTCTGAGCATTCCTGCTGACCTCAACAGCCAGGGGAGCTGACTCTAATCACCACAGGCAAATCTGGGGGAGTGCTGAGAGCTTGTTCAATTGCTCATTCGTCTGACCCATTTCTGTCCCTCTTTGGGTCTGTAGCACCTCACCTCACCTGGCCTGGCCTCCAGCATTCCCAGCAGGGGCTGGTGGAGCTCCCAGTTTCCCCTCTGAGGGAAGAGGATCTCCCTGGTCACCCAGGCCAGTGGTTTGGCTTGGTTTGGTCTGGTTTGGTTTGGTCTGGTTTGGTCTGGTCTGGTTTGGTCTGGTTTGGCACATCTCCCTGTTCCCTGGTTTCTGTGGTTTTCTGCTGCTATTTCCAGCTCTCCCAGGCCTGGCAGAAAGATGAGGGATCCCAGAGCTCCCAGACTTACACCAGCTCACCACCTTGGCTCTTTCACCCCAGTCTAGCTTTCTCAAGGCCCACTGTCTCCTTTGCTTCTTTCTCCACCTCATCAGGTCCTCACTAAAACATGCTGGGCAGGGAAGGTTCCCTGTCCCACCTGCAGCGGACGGGCTGGAGCAAATCCAGGGCAGGCAGACAAATGTCACCAGGGGAGGGACAGCCCCTGGGGCAGGGGGCTCTGGAAGAGGAGCAGGGCAGCTCTGCAGGCAGGGCTGTCCCAGCTGGGCACAGGGAGCAGGGCAGCGGGAGCTGCTGCCAGCAGAACAGCTCCAGTGACTGCATTGTGCTCTCCTTCTGAGCATTCCTGCTGACCTCAACAGCCAGGGGAGCTGACTCTAATCACCACAGGCAAATCTGGGGGAGTGCTGAGAGCTTGTTCAATTGCTCATTCGTCTGACCCATTTCTGTCCCTCTTTGGGTCTGTAGCACCTCACCTCACCTGGCCTGGCCTCCAGCATTCCCAGCAGGGGCTGGTGGAGCTCCCAGTTTCCCCTCTGAGGGAAGAGGATCTCCCTGGTCACCCAGGCCAGTGGTTTGGCTTGGTTTGGTCTGGTTTGGTTTGGTCTGGTTTGGTCTGGTCTGGTTTGGTCTGGTTTGGCACATCTCCCTGTTCCCTGGTTTCTGTGGTTTTCTGCTGCTATTTCCAGCTCTCCCAGGCCTGGCAGAAGGATGAGGGATCCCAGAGCTCCCAGACTTACACCAGCTCACCACCTTGGCTCTTTCACCCCAGTCTAGCTTTCTCAAGGCCCACTGTCTCCTTTGCTTCTTTCTCCACCTCATCAGGTCCTCACTAAAACACGCTGGGCAGGGAAGGTTCCCTGTCCCACCTGCAGCTCCCTGGGGACACAGAATCCACGCCCTGAGCTCTGAACCACCCCAGCCCATCGGGTCACAAGGACCTTCCTGCCTGTCCCCAAACCCCTCTGTCACCTGCCAGGGGTGTGTGTGTCAGATGCCAAAGGGCTGGGCTGCTCCCCAGCACTGCAGCAGACCTGAAGGATTCCCTGTCATCCCAGTACCTCTGCCCTGTGCTGTGGCTCACAACAAAATTTAAATCAAAAATGAATGCCTGCCTAGAAAAACCAGAGGCCAGCCAAGCTCGTGAGCACACAAACATACAAACCCACTTCCCAGTGCAGCAGGAAAGGCCCTGGAGCTTCAAACCCAGCACAGCAAGACTGGGAGTGACCTTG
Source organism: Pyrgilauda ruficollis (assembly GCF_017590135.1). Lineage (NCBI taxonomy): Eukaryota > Metazoa > Chordata > Aves > Passeriformes > Passeridae > Pyrgilauda > Pyrgilauda ruficollis. Next base: position 1,033,919 of record NW_024508102.1, on the reverse strand, counting down.
TGCTGGCCCTCGGTGGCTCCAGCAGTTGCCCCTGCCCCGGGAGATCTCCCAGCCCTGCCACCCCCATCCAGCTGCTGGCAGGTCCTGCCCACAGTGCTGCAGCTTGCTTTTGTTTCCTGAGAGAAATCCATAAATGCTTCAGGTCTGTGAATGTGTTTTCAAGGCCAGCCAGCTGCCTGCTGCCTCCCAGTGCCCGGGGGGGTGTGTGTGATTCCACCATCCTCAGCAAAACTGAGCCTCCACTGGGCCTCCCACATGCCTGGGCTGCAGCCCACCTTCCCCTCCTGCACCCCAGCTCCTGCAGCTTGCATCCCAGCTCCCTCTGCCCACCTTCCCCTCCTGCATCCCACCTTTCCCTGCCCACATCCCACCTCCTCCATCCCACATCCCACCTCCCCAGCCCCTCTGTTCTGCCTTCCCCAGCAACTTAACTTCCCTTCCCTTCCCTTCCCTATCCCATCCCATCCCCATCCCATCCCATCCCCATGCCATCCCATCCCATCCCCATTCCCATCCCTCCCGGCTCCAGCCGAGCTCTCAGTTGCGGGATCGCACAGCTTGGGGGCACCAGCAGGTTGAGGTTGTTCCCGGCTCTCTCCAGCTGCCTCCTCCGAGGCTCCCGGAGCCCCCCGGAGCCCCCCGAGCCGCGGGCAGCTGGCTGTCCCTGTGCGTGCCGTGACCCGGGCACCGTGCCAGCCCCCCAGTGCCCACTCCCCAAATCCTTTGGGCTGGTTTTTGTCTCTGCTCGGGGTGGGGAGGGGGCACTCACAGCTGGTGGGCGCTGCAGTTGTAGAACTTGAACTCGGTGCTGACGAAGGTCCTGCCCGTCTCCCGGGACTTCAGCTGGAGCACGACACCGAACCAGTCTGGGGACAGAGCAGAGCCTGTCGCTGCTGCTGGGGGCCAGGGAGCAGCAGCACAGCCGGGGGGGGGGGTCTGCTGCCCCCTGCCCACTGCTGAGCCCCTCCCTGCTGCTGGGGCAGCTCGGGTTTTCACCTCCCAGCACCAGGACCCCCCCACACCCTGCGGGGTGCCCGTGTCCACCAGGACTCCCCCCCACACCCTGCCCTGGAGCCCCCCAGGTCCCCAGGACCACCAGGACCCCCCAGGTGTGTCCAGCAGTGGCTCCAAAGGCCAGCCCTGGTGGCAAAGTGCATCAGAGACAAGGGGTAAAGGTGCCTTGGAATGGGTTTGGAACCTTCCCTGTTCCCTGATTCACCCTGCAGTGTAAAAAGTGAGACTGTTCTGAGAGACAGCCCAGGAGCAGAACTGTGGAATCACAGAGGGGTTTGGGTTGGAAGGGATCCTCAAAGAGCCAGTGCCACCCCCTGCCATGGGCTGGGACACCTTCCACCATGCCAGGCTCCCCCAAAGCCCATCCAACCCATCCCTGAACACTTCCAGGGACCGGGCTCCTCAGCTGCTCTGGGCATCATCTCCCAGAGTTATCTGCTAGAGCAGGAGCCACTGCTGGAAGCAAGTGAAGCAGCAGTGGAGCTCTTGAGGAGCCTGAGCTCTGGGTTAATTTCGAGCAGATTTTCTTTTGGGGCTGCTGGGGAAGCCTATCCTGGCCCTGCTCCCACGGGGCTCTGGGCCCTGCAGTGTTCTCCAAGGCTCAGGCTCCAGAAAATGCCTCAGAACCACAAAGACATCACCAGGGAGGCACTGTGGACACATGGAAGGATGCCAAGGGGAAAATGAGCTCCGAGCCAGTGGTGCTTCAGTTACAGGAAGAGCAAATATGACAGTGGTGACATTAATGAGGAGCCAGCCCAAAGATCAGCACTGAAGCAGAGGAACTGCAGCCACCTACTCGTGGGTGCTGAGCCAGGCCCAGGGGAGATTCCTGCTCCCCAGATTCAGCCAGCCTGGCAGGGCTGAGAGCTGCTGGCCAGCCGTGAGCCACCCTGGAGGGGACAGACGGCTCCTGTCCTGCCCTGGGAGCTGTCTGGCAGCACAGGGAGGGAGTGAGGACAGGGCAAGCACTCCCTGCTGCCTGCTGCCAGCCCGTCCTGCCCTGCGTGGGATGCATTTCCTGGGAATGAAGCTCCCTGGCTTCAACAGGCTTTGACAGCAGCATGAATTTCTCTGGCAGCAGCCCCCAGAGGCTCAGCTGATACTCCCAAAGCTGCCCTGCTCTGTCTGCCACCGTGTCACTGCCCAGAAGCCACCACTTACCCTGATCCACGGGGATGGCGGGGACATCTTTGGCTGGCGGTGACACACAAACCACCTGGCTGCCCGACACCTGGCCCTGCACCTCGCTGAGGTTCCCGAAGAGGCAGCTGACCCCGGCACTCAGGTCTGGGGCGTCGCTCACCCGCAGGCTGAGCTGCGGTGCCAGGGAGCAAATCAGAGCTGTGAGCAGGCAGAGCAGCCCAAACCTCCCTCAAATTCCCAGCCCTGCCCGTTTTCCCCTTCAGAACAAGCCCCTGGAATCGCCCACAGCTGGTGGCCAGCTGCCCTGGCATGGGAAAGGGAGGCAAGGATGTTCTTTGTGGATATAAACCCACAGGCTGCTGCAGGTCAGGAGTGGTGGCAATGGCAGATTTTTGTCCCCTCGTTGCTCTACAGAAGCTTTGCCACTCTCAGTGCCAGGAGCCTGAGACTGTCCCCAAAGCCCTGAGCTCAGACCACCTCTGTCCCCACTGCACGGACAGGGGAGACCACCCTGCCCTGGCCTCGGGGGAGAGACCCCCCCGTGTCCCCAGCACGGCTGGGGAGGGTCCCCATGGCAAACCAGTGCCTGCAGGGCTCAGTCCCCTGTCCCCTCACCATTTTTACAGGGGGGCTGGGGCAGCCCAGGAAGGGGGGGCAGCAGGAGCAGCTGTCACAGGGCATGGGGGGCTCTGGCAGCAACAGCTGGGAAGAGCCAGGCCTGAGCACAGCTCACAGAGGAGCTGTTTGGGAAACAAAGCCTTGCCTTTACCAGCTCCAGAGACCAGGGAAATGTGAGCTGAGGCACCAGGGGAAGGGGGATTTGTCTCTGCCATCCCCCTCCACGCTCTCCCCGGCTCGGGTGACCCCTTGGCTCCCCTCTCCCTCTGCGAGCGTGACTTCATGAGAAAACATTTGTGCCAGAGGGAAGGGGGAAAGGCCGGAGCGTGGAGTGCTCCCTGCTGGAGGTGGCTGTCCTGCCGGCCCCCTGTCCCCTGTCCCTGCTCACCGGGAGGCTGTGCTCGGACACGGAGATGCTGCTGGGCTGCACGGCCACGCTCAGGCACTGCGCGATGCTCCCTGCGAAGCGGAACGGCTCCTCTGCGCGCTCGCAGCGGTCCCTCGGGGAGCACCTGCCACACAGGAGCGCTCAGAGCACCGAAATCGCCGCCCAGAGGGAGGAAAGCATCCCCCAGAGCAGCAAAAACACCCCCCAGTGCACTGAAAACACCCCCAGAGCGAGGAAAGCATCCCCCAGAGCAGCAAAAACACCCTTCAGGGCACTGAAAACATCCCCCAGAGGGAGGAAAGCATCCCCCAGAGCAGCAAAAACACCCCTCAGTGCACCGAGAACACCCCCAGAGCACCCAAAACACCCCCCAGAGTGCAGAAAACACCCCCAGAGCACAGAAAACACCTCCCCCAGTGCACTGAAAACATCCCCCAGAGTGAGGAAAGCATCCCCCAGAGCAGCAAAAACACCCCTCAGTGCACTGACAACGTCCCCCAGAGCACTGAAAACACCCCCAGAGCACAGAACACCCCCCAAACCCCCAGGGAGATGTTCCACAGCAGGACCTGGTGATGCCCTGCACGGGGAGCAGGTGATGGGCACCAGGTTAGGACCAAAGGGCGCTGCAAAATATTCAGTGATCAGCAAAACCACAAAGGCTGATATCCCAGGAGTAATTCCTGCAGTGGGACACGATCCAGAGCTGCCAATCCCAAGTGCTGGGGGTGTGGGGTGAGCCATGGACTCATCTGCACATGAGCTAAGCCAGAAAGCTGTAACAGGCAGGGACAGGATGATGCCTCTGTCCTAATTAAATCCACACAGCCCACTAATCATCTCCTGCTGGAGCTGGGGGTGAGGCCCAGCCAGGAATGGGAGCTTCCAGCTGCTGCCAGCAGTGCTTGGCTGCTGCTCCTGCCTGCAGCTCCCAGCTCCTGCCCATTCCCATTCCCAGCAGCAGGAATCAAGCCTCTGAGCATGCCAAGGTGCCTGGGAGTGCTGCGAGCATTCCACGTGCTCCAGCACGGCTCCTCATCCCTGCTTTTAGCTGCAGGTGTCCTCAGAGAAGAGAGAAATCCCAGCAGGGCACCCACTGGGCACCAAGGGAGGACTGTCAGTGTTCCAGACCAGACTGCCTCCAGGATTTCCTGGATTTTGTCATTTCCAAGGGGAAAATCCTTTCTTTCCAACCCCCCTCCATGGGTGCAGATGGCAAATTCGCCTTTAAGGTGCCTTTGAACCCAAGCATTGAGGGATTCTGTGGAGCAGTGGGAGGTTGCTTTAGATGAAGGCAAGTGAAGTTTCCACTTTCCCTTTCCAAACCACCCCCCTGATCCCCAACAAACGCTGGGGCTGCTCTCCTCACCCTCTCCCTTTTGTACCTTTTCCTTTGGAGCATAAAGGAGCTAAATATGAATGGTGCCAAAGGAAGAAATATCGAGGTTTAAGTGAATCTCTAAGATAGCCCTAAAGTGAGCTCTTGACTGGAGCCTTTATCTCATTGACTCGCTGGAATGGCTCTTTTTTATCATCCTATTTATGGCAACAGCCCCAACAGAGATAAATAGGCCTGGAGACAATAACACACTTGCAGAGAGCAGCACGGGGAAGTCTTGCAGGCTTCACATCCCACTGGGCTGGAGAGATCCTGTAACAATCTCCTGGAGGCCTCTGATGGCTCCCAGAGAGCAAAGGATCCCTGTCCATGCAGAGGATGAAAAATCACCTTCTCCTGCACCCCTCAGCCTTTCAGCCATCCCCAAACACAGCGGGAGCATCACCCCCTGCCCCAGCACCTTCCATGGAGCAGCTGGAAGCAGGAGTGGGTGAGAATGAAAGGGGAGAGGTGACAAATGAAATGCAAACACTCCAGCACTTGGGGCCTCCAAACAAAGATGACAGAGGCTTTGAGGAACAGCAAGATAAACTCAATTATTTACAGCTTAAAAAAATAAAGCTAAAAGATGATCACTGCTCCAAAGTGCAGATGCTTGAAGGGAGAGTTAAGAAATCCCATCGGGGGAAGAGCCCTTGTTGGGAATAGGCTGATGCTGAAATGTCATGACCAAAAGGGCAGAGGAAATGACACTTTTCTCTCCTCTTGTCATCGAGGGTTTTGTCTCTGCAAAATGAAGATAACAACCTTTACCTGCCTCCCAGGTGGCTTGTGAAGATTCAGCTCATTAGCATGAGGGGAGTGCTCGCTGATCCTTGCAGAGGAGCTGCTGCAGGAGCAGCACCAGAGCCCAGCACAGCTCCTGCTGCAGCAGCCCCTGCCCACCCTGCTGCCCAGCCCGGGGGGCACACGGGGCTGGAGCCCAAGGGTGGGAATAATTCCCTTCTGACAGAGGAGCTGGGACAGTGACACCTTTGGGACACGGCTGCACAAAGGGTGGCTCAGCTGTGGGGCTGGACAGGCTGGCTTGGAAAATAAAAAAGCCAAAAAACCCCAAAGGATGCCCAGAGTGCTGCTGCCGTGGGGTGCTCAGAGCTCTGCAGCCCCTCCCTGAGAGGATCCTGTGGGATGCTCAGGGGCTGAGCTGCTTCTCCTGCCCCTCCCGAGCGTGGCCGTGACCCAAACCCGCGGTGGGAGCCGCTGTGCCCCCCGAGCCCCGGATCCAGGCCGGGTTTGTGGAGGAGCCTGCAGCTCCCCGCTCCCCCCAGCACCTGCTCCTCAGGCAAGGGGCCAAGCGCTGCTCTGCGGGTCCCCGAGCCCTGCCTCCCCCGTGCCCGTGCACTCAGGGCTGCTCAGCAGCTGGCACGGGGCCGGGGGGATTTCTATTCCCTGCTCCCGGCTCTCCCCTCCTCCCCGAGCTCCTCTGCCCCTTCCTAAGGCTCCCTTCCGCCTTAGGAAGTGCTGGTTTTTATGGCAGGCCAGAGAAAGGAAGGGCACGGACACCTCCTGAATGCAGAGAGGCTTTCCTGGAGCTCCCCTGGAGAAAAGCACCCTCAGCCCTTTGTGGCAGCTCCCAGCCCTGCTGCCGGGTCCCCCCGGGGCGGCCGGAGCTGGGACCCCCTGAGCTCCCCTGCAGGATTGAAATCTCCCTTTTGGGGCTTTTAAAGGGGCTCTGTGCTCTGCTCTGCTGCTGAAATCTGGCTGGGAGCATAGCCCCACTCACAGGATCACGTCTGTTTTTTCCTTTGAAAATTCCACATTATTGGGATTTGCAGCCTGGGCAAAGAGCAGGAGGGTGCAAAACAGCAGGAGGGGCGTGCAAACCAGCAAGCCTCCATTCCCACCAGTTCAAACTCTGCTTTTCCATCATTTTTCCATCTGGTTTTCCATCCACATCACCCTGCCCCTGAAGCAGGACTTGATTTCCCTTCACCTCACCCAGGAGCTCAGGGATCTCCAAACAGCACCCGAGCTGCAATGCAGGGAATGTCCAAAGGAGAGAAAAATGGACTTGAGGAACTTCAGCCTGATTTGTTTTGTGTGGGAGGCTCTGGGGAGCTGCTTTTATCACCAGGGAACGGCCAAGGCTGGACTTACATGTGGTGCAGGGAGCACCAGCCGCAGTGGGGGTCCCCCGAGCTCAGGCACTCCTGGCAGGTCGTGTACTGCTCACAGGACTCCACGGGCACCCGGGACACCTGCAGGGAACACACACACTCAGGGCTGCTCTGCCCAGCACGGCCAGAGCAGCCCCAGGTCCTGCTGAGCCCCTCAGAGCCACGGGCCACAGCAGCAGAGCCTGAAATGAATTCGTTCCGACATCCAAGAATAGGAATTGTTGGAGACCGAGACGTGAGGTCAGCCTGTCCCCTGGGTGAGTCCTGGGCATGCAGAGCCCCAGCTGGGCTCCCACGGTGGTGCCAGCTCCTCCTGGGCTGGAGCTGAGCCCTCTCCTCCCTGATTTACACTTTGCTGCCTCACCCTTCCCTGGGGAGCTGCAGCAGGGGATAAATCACTGGGGTTGTGGCACTTGCTGGGTCTGGGTGGGTGCTTCACTGCTTGGGCCACTCTGAGCCCTTCAAGCAGCAGCCACTGGGCCCCCAGGTCACCGGAGGACCCTGTCCCTTCCAGGCAGGGGTGCCACAGAGGGGAGCACAATGGGAACAGCCCCAAAGGCTGCTGTAAGCCCCTCTCCCACTCCCAGCACACGAGGAATGATGGTGATGGTGAGGTGCAGCACAGCCCTGACCTATTTACCAGCACTGAAACCCCCCAGAGGCTTCAAAACGACACCAGGCTTTAAGCACAGGTCACTGCTTGGCTCCAGCAAAGACATTTGTAACCTTTTTAACCACTTTAACCTTTCCAACACATCCTTTGCCACCTCCGGCATTTTTAACCACTTTAACCTTTCCAACCCATTCCTTGCCACCTCCAGCAGCAGGGTGGGTTTGCATCTCCAGCTCCCGCAGCGTTCCCTCTACAAAATGTGGAAGAAATTCCTTCCTGTGAAGTTGGGAGGCACTGGAACAGGTTGCTCAAGAGACTGTGGACTCCCAGTTCCTGGAGGCGTTCAAATCCAGGCTGGACAGACCTTGGCACAACCTGGGATAGCGGGAGGTGCCCAGATGCTTTTTAAACTCCCTTCCAGCCCAGGCCATTCCGTGATTCTGTGACTCTACTCCCATTTCTCCCACCAGATAATCCCCTCCCAGCTTCTCTCGGGCCCCCGGAGCGATGCCTGCAAGTGGCTGGGAATTCAAACAACTGTTGGATGGCTCTGGCTGCGTCCGTCACAACAGCACCCGGCTCCCAGCAGCCGCTCTGAAAGGAGCAGTGTCTCCCCACACAACGGCCACTGTCACGCCAAGTGCTGTTGACACAGTGAGAACCCAGTTCCTCTCTGAGTTCGACACCAATAGGGCTGCTATTCTTCTTGTTTCCTCGGCCCCACTCAACAGCTTTTCCCGGAGCAGAGATCGCCCAGGGTTGGAGTTTTCTGGCCGAGGTGGAGCCCTCCGAGGGGAGGGTGGAGGGCTCGGTTTGGGAGCCTGGAAATGAGGGGTGGGAGGGGCAGAGCTGGGGTGGAAAGAGCTTCAGGAACGGAGAGGAGAAATTCAGAGGTGGAGATGAAGGGCTGGGGGGTGACTGCTGGCTGCAGAGGGGCCTGGGGTGCCCTCACAGGTCTGCACTGGTGTGGCCACAGGTGATGTGCTTTTTGCTGCTTTGCCTCTCCCTTCCAAGGAGCAAAAAGCACTTTACAGACAGGGTGGGAGCAAGCCCGGGGGCCTGGTGACAGGAACAGCCCATCCATGGCCCCTCCAGGATTTATTCCTGCACGACACTGCCCACCCCCAGGGAGCACCCAGCATCTCCCAGTGCAGAGCAGTGCTGCAGCCCTCGTGCTGCCCCTGGCTGGAGAACCAGCAGCAAACCCAGCTTTTCCAAACCAAAAAGCTCCCTGTGGGAGACACCAGCCAGCACAGGATGCACCCAGGGAGCTCCCTGGGCTCCCCCTAAAATCAGCCCAGCACGCTGAGCCCTGCCCCAGCCCCAAAATCCCCCAGCAGTGCAGATCCCCCGCTCGTAGCCACAAAGGGAGGCTTGGCAGGATCTGTCCCCGTGATTTAAATGCAGCTCAGGCCTTGTTTCATGTTTGTGAGGAGCTGGATGCTCTCGCTGCGCTCTATAAATAACGGAGGGTTGGAATTATGTGAATAAGAGTTCATTAGAGATGATTTGATGTTGAGCGCTTCGTTTCTTTTTCTGCTCAGAAGCTGTGGCTTCTGCACATGATAATTCTTTAAAAACCACACAGAGGTTTTGAACAATGTCTCTGGAGGAGCATCTGTGTGAAGGACAGCAGCCAAGAATGCTGCAGGGGGATCTCCTCGCTCCTGAGGGCACAGCCCTGCTCCCCCCAGCCCAAGTGTGACCTCCCTTCCTTCTCTCCCTGCCAAAATGGACCTGCTGCTCAACCATTAGATGATAAAGCCTCATTATTACTGTCCCTGACTGCCTGACCCATAATACCAGCAAAATAAAATAAATTAAAAAAAAAAAATCAATACAGACTCTCCAAAACACACAAATTCCAACTCTGCCAGCCCCAGGAGCAAAGAAGTGCAAGAAGCCAGTTCCAAATAAATAAATAAAAGTAAATAAAAAAAAATAGAATAAAATGAACAGCCAAAGCAAAGTTTCCACAGCTTTTGCGTGCTACCAGCCCAGTCCTGTGACCTCCCCTGGCTGGAGACAGCCCCTGGAGCATCTCACAGCCACAGCAGGCTGCCCACAGACCCCTCGGGGGGCTGGAGTTCAAACAGAAAATCTATTTTTAATGACTTTGGGGAGTGGAGTAGAGATGCCAACTAGTTCAGTGTAATTAAAGCCATCTATCACTCACTGAGCAGGAGCCCAAAGTTGATGAACTTTCCAATGAGACTTGATTCTTTCCTTTATTCGTGAGAAAACTCTGCTTTGTGCTGGGGCAGGAGACGTGAAAAAGTGTGGGAAGGAGCAAGGAGGACGCCTCAGCTGCAGCCATTAATGTGTCAGGGTGACAGGGAAAATAAAGTCAGGCTTTCCCAGAGGCTGTAAAAAGTCTGGCAGACTCTTCCCACTGCTCCAAGCTGAGCTCCAGGTGGAATATCCTGCTGGGCACTTTTGCCAAAAAAAAAAAAAAATCCCAGTGTGCAGGGGTGGGAATGCTGTGGCTCGGCTGAGCAAGGCACGTGGGTGCAGTCTGCCTCGGGCTGTGGAAATCCCTCCCTGGAAACTGCTGCTCCTGCCTCATGGAGACCTCAGACACAGTCCTGGAAGGACCAGGAGTGATGGGATGTGGGAATCGCATCCGTGGGGCAGAGCCAGGACACACACAGGAGAGGGGAAAGGGGAGTTTTAAGCACAAATAACTGAGGAGCATCCCCAGGGTGCCGTGGAGCTCCCCGAGGTGGGAATGGCTCCAGCATCCATCCCTGTGCCACAGGAAGGCGCAGAGCAGGTGAGGGCAGCGCTCTGCCAGGTGCAGGGGCTCCTGCAGGAGCAGCTCTGCTGTCCCACAGCCCAGCACAGGAGGGAGGGCTCTCAGAGCACCCCCAGGGCTGTCAGAACCAAATCAACGCCTGGAAGTTCTGGCAGAGAAGCAGCGAGTGGGAGAGGACGGGGAGACAACGTTGCCATGGCTACGAGGGGATTATTTAATTACAGCACTGCAGATGCACGGAGAGAGCCCCTTCAACTCTGATCCAGGCAACCTTTGCAGTGGGCTTGGCTTTGCTGCTATAAGAACCTCATTAACATCAGAGGAGGACAAGCTGTGCTGGAGCACGGGGACTGGATCACTCTCGGAGCGAGGGATCAGATCTTCTGCAAACATTCCCATCCCCTTGGCTCCCCCAGACCCTCTGTGTGCCGTGCCAGGCTCCTCAGGGAGGTGATGAAAGCAAGGACAGCCTCCTCTGGGAAGCAAGGAAGACTGAAAAAAACAGCAAATATCCCGAAGTGAGGCTTGCTGGAGCAGGAAAATTGTCCTCAAGCCAGCGTTTCCTCCATGCATCCATCCGGCCCAGCATCCCGGCAGGGCTCGGAGCAGCCTCATGTTCTGGCACACGGGCTCCTGCAGACAAACACTTCCCTGTGGTTTACCACGGCTCGAGTTAATCATCACATCAATATGGAACATCTGACGGGGTTTGTTGCAATAACAAAGTGCCAGGCAGAGATCCCAGCCCGCTCCCAGGAGCAGCACGGACTTGTCCAGGAGGGGAAATGGGTTTTCATCTCCAGCACGTGACCATGCGTGGGATGCTCGGTCTGCTGGCTCTGGCAGCTCCTCCTCTGCCCCCAGCAGGTGACAGTGACACTCTGGGGCTGCAGGGTGGGCCCGTGCAGGGTGGGCACGGGGGCAGGTGCCCCTGCCTGGCACAGGCACCGGGTGTCCCATCCCTCACCCTGCCTGGGCTCCCAGCTGTGGGTGGAGGCTCAGCCCAGCATTTGGGATGCCACTCTGGCATTCACCCCCTGCTCAGACTGGCACAGCAGTGCCAGCTCCGTGTGACAGCCACAAAGTGCCTTGGCAGCCCCAGCTCTGCCTCCTGCCTCGCACGGACCATCTGCATCTGGGGGTTGTGGGGCCAGGCAGGCACGGCCACCTCCGCCTCCCCGTGCCCGCTGCCTGCAGAGCTGGGCAGACCTCGTGCCCACACAGAGTCAGGAGGAAATTCTGTCATCTTCAGCGCTGAAATGAAATCTGGGGCGCAGACCTGGCTGAGGTATTCACAGGAGCTTCTGGAATGGCAAATGCAGCGAAATTCGTGGATTAAATAATGAGGTGCAGCCACACATTCGCCCCTGCCTGGCTCCTCTGAGCTGCTCCTGCCCCCGGGTGCTGGTGACAGCTTGGTGTCCCCACGCAGGGATGGCAGCTGGGGGGGACAGGACCCTCAGCAGATCCTTCTCTTTTGGGACCCTAAACCACTGAGCTTCTTGCAGAAGTGACCCACAGAACCTCTCCCTGACGAGAACAGGGGGTGACGAAGGTGCCAGTAACGAGGAAGGGGATGCTAAAGGTCTCTCCCACAAGGACAGGGCTCTGCTGCGATGGATCCACGTCCCTGGATCCCTGGAAAGCCACCACACCTCAGGGGAGTGCCAAGCTCATTCTTGACTGCACCAAAAGGGTCCAACGAGCTCCTGGAAGGCAGGATCGTGGTCCAGGCAGGAGCTCCCCTGCTCCTCACCTGCCAGGGTGACACAGCTGGCTGGGAGTCCCCTCTGGATTCCAGGATGGCGTTCCTGGAGCAGCCAGGGCCCATCCCCGTGCTGCTGCCAGGGGACATCACTGCTGCCATCACAAGTGGCTCCCTGACATCTTGGCACCATCTTCTGATGCCACCCTGCCATGGCCACCAGCTGATGAGCACTGCCCTTTGATTAGCCCAGGCCTCAGGGGAACTAATTAATCAGGATAAAAGGGGGGCAGCCTTCCAAAATCTCTGGGCTCAGATGGGGATCAATCCAACACAGGAAACTTTCATCTTGCATCAGTTCACGGCCTCTGCTTTGCCAGGCTGCCACAGAACTCCTGGCGTGCTCCCTGCAGGCACTTAAAAGTTTTAACAGAAGCTCAGAAAATTAATTGAGGTGAATAATTATAAAGTGTGCGCTTCTCCCCCTCTCTGTTTGGTGAGAAAAAATAGAATTTGGAATAATTTTTGAGCGGTAACCAAAGTAATTAGGTGTTCAACGAGCACTCACAACTGGGCTGTGCTTATAAAAATTACTGTTTTAGCCAGAGCGTTTTGCCAGAGAGTCGTTAAGAGCACAATGCTCCCCTTCCCTGGGATTCTAATTAGGCTTGGATGCCTCCAGCCCAGCCCAGCCCAGCCCTGCAGGTGATGCTCCCTGGGCTCCTCCCAGCTCCAGGCCAGGGGGAGAGCAGGGACAGGGACAGGGACAGGGACAGAGCCCCTGGCAGTGGGCAGTGGGAGGAGATTCCATTCTGGGAGGGTGGCAGGCCCTGGCACAGGGTGCCCAGAGCAGCTGTGGCTGCCCCTGGATCCCTGGCAGTGCCCAAGGGCAGGGCTGGGAGCAGCTGGGACAGTGGGAGGTGTCCCTGCCGGGCAGGGGTGGCACTGAGTGGGTTTTAAGGTCCCTTCCAACCCAAACCATTCAGTGATCCTGTGATACCCTGAAGGTGGGGATGCCTTAGAGGGGAACACACCTCGTGAGGAACCAGAGCTCCCTGAGCATTCATCCACCCCATCCCTGCCCTGAGCAGCCTCCTGGGCTGGCTTGGACACGGTGGAGCCTCCAGAGCTGGAGTCTCTGCAGCTGTGCCCCAGCAGGGATGGCCACGCTGGGGAGCACAGACACCCAGCTGTGCTGGGAGCCCCTGCCTCTCAGGGTGTGCATCCAGGCAGGCTCAGAGCTGCTGCCTGCGAGTGCCTCAGTCTGTTTCTCCTGGCTCCCCAGGAAAAGCACACGCCAGACAGCAGAGCCCCTTCCCCCAAGCTGCCAGCCTGCAACTCACGGATTCACTTAAGTTGTTAAAAAGGATTGTGGCAGGCTAAGATAAAACAGAAGAGTTTAAGATGACAAACAGACTCCTAAATGGGACTAGAGTCTTAATGAAAACAGTAATGAATGAATGAGGCAAGCAAATATTCCCCATTAATATTAGACAGATAGATTAGATCCCTGGGCGCTGCATTTAAAACCGACATGAAATTACTTCAATTACTCTGCATTGATAAATAACAAGGCCGTATTTACTGTTAAAACACATTTCCTCCACCCTCCCCCATGCTGGCTTTGGCTTCTGCTTCTCTCAGGAGGGAGAGGAGATCACTGGGAGGATGGAAAATGCAGCGGGCTGGGAGCTCCCCTCCTGCCCACAGGAGAGCTGGGCTGCTCAGCACCCAGCCACGGTGTCCCAGGGCACCTGCCCCAGGAGCAGCCCCATCAGCTCACTCAGCAGCAGCAGTGCTGCTATTTCAGCCCTGGCAAAGCAATCACTGACAGCCACTTCAAACCTGATGCTCGCAGCATCCTTCCCTCTCAGAAATTCACTCTGCTTCCCCTTGCTGGTGGGTACAGCTGCTCAGCATCCTCCTTTCCACGCTGGGAAAGTGAGATTAACCTGATCAGAGGCCTCTTCTGATGAAGAGATCATAGCTGGATAATTCCTGGGTGTTTGCTGGCATTTACATGCTAATGATGAAAGGCACTCTGGTAAAGGTAATGTCAACACGAGTCCCTTGTCCTTGCATCTCAGCCTCCAGCCCAGCCATCTGTTCTCGGGGTTCAGAAAAGCCTTGGAGAACAGGTTGCTGCTAGAAAAGCTGCAAAAGCTCCTTCCCAGCTCTGCTGCCTGAGCCTGTGAAGCTCCATGCCTGGCTGGAGTGTCCTCGATGCTGGGGAGGCTCAGATGCTGTGGGAGAAGCAGAGCACTAAAGCACACCCGGGCTGTGCTGGAAAACCACTGATGTCTTGCTGCTAGAGGATCTTAAATATCTGCAAAAAACCCTCACTCAGCCTCATCACGTGTCAGTAAACAAGAAAGACATAAAATATCTCATTTCAGGGGTACAGGAACAGCGAAGCATCCACAGATCCTGAGCCCTGAGCCTGGGTCCCTGCTGCAGATCCAACATCCCAAATTTCCTGAGGGAGGGGAGGGGAATAACTCCCTGCTTCCCCCCAGCTGGGATGCAATCCCCTGGGGAAAGGGCACCCAGCAGCTCCAGGAGGCTGCAGCTGAAACGCTGCTGCTGGAGGATCCACTGAGGGGGGGAACAGGGGCAGGAGGGCTGAGGGGCTCTGTGTACCAGGCAGGGATAAATTCACTTCCCAGAAGGCAACAAAACCCAGGCCTGGTGCTTTCCCAGTCGAAACCAGGGGTAAAACAACGAAGTGGAGAGGGAGGAATGCTCAGAGCTCTTCCCACAGCTCAAGGGATGGATGACCTTTCCAATACTATACCTGTATAAATCTTACTTAATGAAATAATAATAAAAAAAAATACGATGAAGGTTAAACCATTCCCTGCAGCAGATTTACACTGAAAACAAGGCCTGTTCAGGCAGAGGTGGGTTTACACAACAGCCCTTTAACATTCCTTTCCTAACGACTGGGGTGACTCCTGAGCAGCCCCAACCACGGGATGAGTGATCCGAGCCAAGGGCAGCGTGCCAAGACAGAGGCAAAGGAAACAGCTCCAGCCTGGGCTTTGCTAAACACACAATTAGGGGTTTCGCTGGGTCACGAGTCACAACACCGCGGTTTTCCCCATCAAACCATCCCCATCCCTCGGGACATGACTTCATTTGTGGTCCCACCACAAGTGAGCTCTTTAAACACCCCCTGCCCCTCCCTCTCCCAGAGCAAACACGGCTGCCTGCGGCTTGGAAGCGCCCCTGGGAAAGTGGGAGCACCAACCAAGGGCCTCCCATTGTGGGAAACGAAAGCTGGGATGGGTTTTGTAGCCAGGGAAGCTCGGGTAAAGGGTTTAGCTTTGATCTCTACCTGCTTTTCCTTGGGCTGCTGTTTTGC
Source organism: Pyrgilauda ruficollis (assembly GCF_017590135.1). NCBI lineage: Eukaryota > Metazoa > Chordata > Aves > Passeriformes > Passeridae > Pyrgilauda > Pyrgilauda ruficollis. Next base: position 1,018,800 of record NW_024508102.1, on the reverse strand, counting down.
TGCATGGGAGATGTGGAATCAAAGAGCAGCTCTGGGGCTGTGGCGCTGCTCTGATGGGAGGCAGGGCTGATACAAGCTCAGAGCCTCCACACAAACTCCAGAACTGCTGCATTAATGCTCCCAGAGCTGCCACATCGAGACACTTGTCCCTGGCAGCCACCTCAGCTCCTGCTGTAAGCAGTTGCTTTGACATCAGCTTCTCAGTGTCCAGATCCAGCACTCAGAACGGTGGCATTTTGGGCAAATAATGCCATGAAACTATTTCTGCTCCATTGGAGCCCGAGGATCTTCTGCATGTATTTCCATAAATACCACTGGCGTCAGTACAGCAGCAGACCCAACAGACTGCGAGGGGGATCCTGCAGACTGTGCTGAGCCTACCTAGAGAGCAGCTCCAGGAAAAGCTCTGGGCTTGCAAGGCATTGGAGAGGACAAAATTAACCAGCTTCTGTGGGGACTGGGAGCCCTCAGCTCCCAGGGAGGCTGGGAACGAGGGGGGATCATTGCCCCAGGAGGCTGGAAGTGGATGGCATTGAGCAGGCTTGCAGGGATCAGTTCATCAATGACAACTTGGGAATGCCAAAAAACCAGGAGAAGAGCTGGTGGATCCATGACCTGCTCTGTCTTCTGCCTCTGGCAGGGAGCAGGGCACAGGGACCCACGAGGGTGGCTCTTTCTGCCACGTGAACAACATGAAACCACCACTTCTGGACCAAACTTGGTCCCTGGCACGATGTGTGTCAGCTGCAAACCTCCCAGCGGGGCGAATGCCCTGGCAGGGGCTGTGCCCTGCCTCAGCTGCCTTCCTGCTGGGAGCCAGAGCTGCAGCAGCTGCTCCAAGGGCGTTTCTCTGCAGGGTGGCTGGCAAGGGACGGGGTTAATGGTCCCACTCCACGTGTGACCTCTCTTCCCCCTCTCCAGAGCTCCTAATTATCCAGCTGAAGGAAAAGGGGCAGCCCTGGGGCTCTGCCAGCTCCCGGTGCTGATGGCATCGATCCCTGCAGCCCGGAGAGATCCCAGGGAAGGCAGCTCCTCCCATCCCACCCAGCTAATCAGGGCCAAACCCTGATAAAAACCCGAGCAGCAGCAGGTCCCCTCCTCTGAAAGGGAGAGCAGCTTGTGGGGGATGAATAAAGAATGCTGCTAATGAAAAGGTGCCTGCCACGGCTCGGTCCCTGCTGCCCCGGCAGCATGACAATTGGCAGATGAACCTCGGTGGTTTGTGTGCTCCCCCTCTTTATTCTCTGCTCATAAAACTGGCAGGAACAGGGGTAGGACAGAGCTGCTGGCGGCAGCTGTGTTCAGGATGAAAAATGAGCAGCACATGCACGGAGGCAGCTGGAGCGCAGCGAGGGACCCGGGGGTCCCTGGGGTTATTTCCCTCTCTCCTGAGGGGCCCTGAGCTTAACCCTTGCTTTCCTATGTTGCAGCAAAGCAGCTGAAGCCACAGGATGGGATCACCCTGGCTGTCCCCAATGCAGGGTGTGTGTCCTGGATCTGGTGTGTCTGGAGTGACAGAGGAGCTGCAGCCCTGCAGGAACAGGAGTGACAGGGGAGCTGCAGCTGTGCAGGAACAGGAGTGACAGAGGAGCTGCAGCTGTGCAGGAACAGGAGTGACAGAGGAGCTGCAGCCCTGCAGGAACAGGAGTGACAGGGGAGCTGCAGCCCTGCAGGAACAGGAGTGACAGGAACTGCAGCCCTGCAGGAACAGGAGTGACAGAGGAGCTGCAGCCGTGCAGGAACAGGAGTGACAGGGGAGCTGCAGCCCTGCAGGAACAGGAGTGACAGGGGAGCTGCAGCTGTGCAGGAACAGGAGTGACAGGAACTGCAGCCCTGCAAGGAACAGGAGGGACAGGGGAGCTGCAGCCCTGCAGGAAGAGCAGTGACAGAGGAGCTGTCCTGGAGCAGGCCCGTGTGCTCACACAGCACAGCTGCTGCCAGCAGCAAGGGAACATCACCCGAGCTCACGGGTGAGGCAGGGCGCTGCAGTGGAGCACTGGGTGGCAGTGCCCATCCCATCCCCACAGCCTGCTGGGATGAAGCTCCCTGCCTGGCACTTTTGGAGGGCACACAGGCAAGGTGTGCCCCGAATCTCTGGCAGCACTCTGTGTCCAGCCCAGTGTCCCAAAGCCACCCATCCCCTGCCACCTCACCTCGGAACTGCCTTTGCCTTGTGCCTGGCAGGGAGCAGGAACATTCTGCTGTCCCTACAGAGCCCCCTCGGTGCCTGGCCACCTGCCACCCCTGGCACTCAGGGGGACGTGGAGGCCACGTTTTGTTTGCCCTCCTTGCTGAGGAGCTGGCCCAGGCCATGTCCTGCCACCCACCGTGTCCCAGTGGCCGTGGGCAGCAGGGTGGGCACAGCCCCGCATCTGCCCGCTCCCAGCAGCCTCCCAGGCTGTGCTGTGCCTCAATGCCACCTTTGTTCCCGGCTCTGGCACGTCCCAGGGTGTCAGTGACACTGAAAAGCTTTGACTGGCCCTTTCTGTTTGTTTTCTTGGCACACGCAGGCATGGCTTCAATGGCCCAGCCTCGCTCTGCCCGCACCTCGCGTGTGCCTGGCAGGATTACTGAGCTGCAGCTCTGCCCAGGGAAGGGGCTGGGCACCAAATGATGCCATCCAGCCCCTCAGTGCCCGTTTCCCTCTGCTTTTCCAGCACAGCATCCCACATCCCAGAGTGGGTGACCAGTGCTGGGCACTGCCAAGGCTCCCCAGGGAATGGGCACGGCCCCGAGGCTGCCAGAGCTCCAGGAGTGTTTGGAAAATGCCCCCAGAGATGCACAGGGTGGGATTTTGGGGTGTCTGTGCAGGATTTGGACTGGATGATCCTTTTGGATGCCTTCCACACTCTAGGATTCCATGAATCCTGGCTGGCAGAGCTGCAGGGTTCATCCCTCAGAGCCCACATCCCACGGGACGCTGCCTTCCCAAGTGAGCTCTGTGACAATGCCAGGGACATTCAGCACAGACCCTGCTCAAACCTTCTGCACAGCCACAAAGGCTTGCTGCACACAGGGCAGGAACACGAGCAACCCTCAGTTCCCCATTTCTGAACCATTCAGGGCTCTTCAAACACTGCAGAAACCTGCGAGGAACATGGCAGGTTTGTGTAATTTTACAGAGCCTTGAAAAGCCAAAGCATTTGAGTGCCCTAAGTAGCTTTAAATGTCACAGACTGGTATCATTGCTGCTTCCACAGCCTGGCGAGGGCCCTGCTTGCTGTTTGCTCCAGGAGCACTCTGCAGTCTCCCCGGCTTTTTAGCAGGGATTGCTCTCCAACTCCATCACGCTGTCCTTGCCAGTCAATTTTCTGCTACTCCATCACTTTCCCATTTGTATATCATTACACACGGCTGTCAAAAATAATTTAGGAACCTGACAGGCAGCGTGAGGAACGAGCTGTCCTAAGCATATCCCAAACTCCTGAGTTCTGGAGGAAAATGAGCTCTAAGCCCTTTTCCCCACAGAAGGAGCCCAGAGTGGCTGGGTGTAGGACATGGGTCTGTCCCCACCCATGGACACGTCAGTGAGACCAAGGAAACATCTCAGGAGACAACACAGCCAAGCTTCAGGGCCACAACAAACCCAGGGAGCACTGAGAGCTGTCAGAACACAAGGTTTGATCATTCTGAGGTGATCCTCCCTCTCCCCTGTGCACACCAAGTCAGTTTGGGCTGAATTTTAACACTTTGTTCGCATTGGAGACTGAGAAGTTCATTGGATTCTCCCAGTTTACTACTCTGACGAGGCAGTTTGCTTTTCCCAGGGAAGACAGAGCTGGGCTGGCCCTGCCCACGGTGACCTTGGGCATCTCAGCCTGTGATAAGGTGCCAGACTTGTCTCAAGGCTAAAGAGGAGCCCTGGAGGGATGGTTTAGACTCCAAGAGCAGATTTACACCAACAGGGGCATCCTGCTTCTCTCTCTGGATTCCCAGGCTGTGGAATTCCACTGCAGGCAGGAAAAGGATCAGAGGATCCTGGATCAGCCTGAGCTGAAGGGACCCACAAGGATCAATTCCAAGCCCTGTCCCTGCACAGACACCCCAAATCCCACCCTGGGCATCCCTGGAGGCATTTTCCAAACACTCCTGGAGCTCTGGCAGCCTCAGGGCCGTGCCCAGCACTCTCTGGGAAAGAACTTTCCCTAAAATCCAACCTAAACCTGCCCTGACAGCTCCAGATCAAACCCCTGAGTCCTCTCCGAGCACGAAGGGCACCCACGAGGTGGGAGCAGGCAGCTCCTCCTTTGGCCACCAGTAATCTGGGGGTTTATGATGGGTTTACTGGGGAGGCTTTTCCCCCTGCACGGGAGGGGTCAGCAAAGCCCTCAAAGCCCATCCTGAGCACCACAGACAGATCCAGCTGGGACACTGCAGCTCCCATTCCTTGGAGGCTTTCCTTGCTCCCAAAGATTCCCTGGTGCTGCAGGATGAGCCAGGTTCTCCCCATCCACGCCGAGCCACGGCACAAAGCTGCTGCTGCTGCAATGATTTAACTCATTTTCATACATTTATGCTGAGACTAAATTTGTCCCTGCATATTTTCCTCCCAAGCCTAGTAATCAGTAGTGGAAATAATTTGCTGTTGTCTGCTCTGATGTTGCCATCTCTTGCACACATCCAAGTGACAAAGACATCAGGCCCTCAAAGTCCGATTGAAGAATAATTGGAAATCCAAAGTGGCACTAAATGTTATTTTCTAAATAAAATGCATTAAATTACAGAACATGAGGCTGTCAAGCATTAAAAAAGATTAGTTAGAGGCAGAAAAGAAATATTGTTCAACCTTTCAGAGACTTCATTACACACAGAGGATACCCCTGTGTTCTTTGGGACAGGCAGGGGGACAGGGAATGCAAAGCTATGGCAATATTTCCAGCAGCCTGTGCTGTCCCAGATGGGCCTGGATGCCTCTGCACTGCTGGATTTGCATCTCAGTTGTTGGATAAATATATAGAGAGATAGATATATGGATATGTGGATAAACAGAGGTGAGAAAGGCAAGATGGGTGAGGGAAAAGCAGATAAATCAAGAAAAAGCAGAGAGCAGAGCAATCCCTGCCTGCAGGGAGGAGAAGGCCCAGCACAAGGACGGGCTGAGACAGGAGGGATCAGGGATCTCTGCAGGGATGGGGATGGCAGCCAGCCCCGGGTGCCCAAAGCACCCCAAACCTGCAGAGAAGGGACAAATCTGGGCACAGATCCAGCAGCTGAGCCCAGGGCTGTGTGTCTGCCTTGTCTGGGTGTTAATAAACCCAAATATTGCAGCAGCTGCGCTCAGAACCTCAGCAAAGCCCAGCCTGGCCGTGGAGCACAGAGACAATCGTATTTCACCCAGTAGGAGCTGCTAAATTCACACTTAGAGCAATAAAGGAGCAGCCAAACAAACATGACCCCAGTGGGACCCGTTGCTGGGGCAGGCATATCCCAGCTACACAAACAGCCGAGCTGAGGTGCATTTATCCCAAATCCCTCCTCTCTCCAGCCTTCCCCAACACCTCCAGCCCCTGGCGTTAATACCCAGAGCCCAGCAGGCTGCAGGAGAGGCAGAATTATTTACATGGCTGCTCTCCCTTCCTGCACAAGGATTAAAGGCCAGGTGAGGCTTTTTGTGGCAGGTTTTATTTTGGCTTTTGCCTTTTTTTTTTTTTTTTCTTTTTTTTTGTGAAAGAGAAGATAATTTTCACCCAGAATTATTGAGGTGCACCAAGCGCTGCTGAGCTGGGGCTGCTCCCCCTGTGCTGGGGGAGAGGGCAGAGCAGCCCACACACAAGTGGAGATGGATTTATTCCAGCCTCTGCTGCAAGGCTGAGGGCTGGGGAGCCAAATCCCTCTCTCCCAGGGTTTCATTAGCTGGGAATGGCTTTCTAACGAGATTTACAGAGCCCAGCCTGGAGCCTGCCCGTCCTGCTCTGCACCCAAAGACAATAACCACGGGGAGCTCAGGAGGGGCCTCCTGTGCCTCGTGTCCCCATCTGCAGTGCTGTGACACCGCTGCCGTCGGGCTGACCTCACAAACCCACACAAAACCCACACAAACCTACACAAACCCACACAAAACCCACACAAACCCACACAAAACCCACAGAAACCTACACAAAACCCACAGAAACCTACACAAAACCCACAGAAACCCACAGAAACCCCACACAAAACCCACAGAAAACCCCACAGACAACCCCACAAATCCCACGCAGACTCCGCACAGGCCCCACGCAAACCCCACACAAAACCCCTACACAAACCCACAGAAACACACACAAACCCACACAAAACCCACATAAACCCTGCACAAACCCACACAAAATCCACACGAACCCCACAGAAAACCCCCACAAATCCCACACAGACTCCACACAAGCCCCACGCAAACCCCACACAAAACCACACACAAACACACACAAAACCCACAGAAACCCACACAAAACCCACATAAACCCTGCACAAACCCACACAAAACCCACAGAAACACACACAGACCCCTACACAGACCCACACACACCCACACAGACCCCACACAAAACCCCACGCACAACCCCACGCACAACCCCACATTCTGGTGCTACAGCTTCAGAATCCTGCTCGTGGCTTAAAATACCCCCAAAATAACCAAAACTCGGCGTTTGGACACCGCTCTCAGGCACGGGGTGGGGTTTTGGGGTGTCCTGTGCAGGGCCAGGACTCAGTGACCCCTGTGGGTGCCTCCCAGCTCGGGGAATTCTGTAATTCTGTGATCCCCTTATTTCCTTTGAGGGCTCAGGTCCTTTTTGGGTGGGATCTGCTGTTCTGGATCACTGCATCCCCCAAAACAAAGCCTAAACCCAGCCCCCATCCCCTGCTGCTGCCTCTCAGGGACATTTCTCCCACAAATCCAACACTTCCTCCAGCATCCTGCTTGGACGAGGTGCCAGGGACGAGCAGGAGCCCAGGCCACCAGCCTGGACCACGCAAAGGCCTAAAATGGAAAAATCCAGCTTGTTTTTGACTGCCTGGAGCCTGCACTCTCCTCTCTGCAGGCACGGGAATGCTGTTTCTGGCACAGCTTCTCCAAATAAAAGTGTGGTCAGCTCTTTTTGGATGGATTTTGAGCAAATTGTTTTTGTGGGCAGCGCTGTCTGCTCCAAGGCCCAGCCACACAGGGAGGAGTTATTGTTAAACCCCGGCCTTCCCCTGCTTCCTCCACAAAGAAAACGAAAATAAAAATACTTAGATCCAGTTCTTAGTGAGGTGTTAATAGCACCCAAGGCACTGATAGTTGTGAGTCACTTAAATGGATTGGGGAAAAGCCCAAAACAAGGGCAGGAGGCAAAGGAAAATCTCTGATCCCAGTGCTGAGTGCTGTCCTAGCTCCAGCAGATTGGGGGGAATCAGCTCCAGGGACTGCCCAACCAGCCAGGCAGGCAGAAACCCTGACCAAATCCTGCCCTCAGTCTCCAGGGATTTGGGCCAGTTTGGTTTTGATGTGGCTCTGGAGGCCATGGCAGGGTCGTTAAGGGTGTCACTAACGAAGCAAAAGGCACATCCCTGCCTCTGAGAGCCTGAGAATCAGGGAATCCTGGAATGGTTTGGCTTGGAAAGGACAATAAAGCTCATCTCATTCCACCTCCACCAGCCCCAGCTTCTCCAGCCATCTCAGCAGCTGAGAGCCCCTCAGTGCCTGGGCTCCTTTTTGTCCCTCTCCCTCCCCAAACCTCCCTATTCCTCCTCTGCTGGGATGGGGTTCCTAGAGGATCTTTTAATTCAGTTATTTGAAAGCATCTCTGGAGCCCTGCCAACCCAGGGTGGGCTCTGCAGGTCCTGCAGCCCCACGTGCTGCCCTGCCCAGCAGCTCCTGCTCTGCACTCAGCCTGTTTGAAAGGGAACACCAACACAAATCAAACAGCCAGAAGGGCACGGAGCAGATAAATAAATGTGTGCTGCAGGAGAAACGGGAGAGACACGCTCTGAAGTGGAGCCAGGGAGGAGGGGAGGAGGCAATGTGTCCCTGCTGCTGGTGGCACAACTTCAGCAGGGAGTTTGTGCCTTTAAATACCCCCAAACCCATCCAGACCCGGCGCAGTGTGAGAAACAGCTCCCTGAAAACCTCCCCCCTGCTCCTCCCTGACCTCCATGCTGCCCTGACCTCAGCAATGCACATTTGGAACAATATTTTGCTCCATCTGAAGGCCAGATAAAGCAGAGTTCCTGTGCCAGCTTCCAGCACACCAGTGCCAGCTCCTCTGGGCTGCAGGGACAGCAAACACAGCCTTTTCCTGCCTCCTGAGAGGAGAAAACACCCAGCTCTCCCATTTCTCCCTAACACAGGCCCGCCTGGCAGCACAGTGGGCTGTGCAGTGCTCCTGTCTCTCTGCTCCCTTTGCAAGCACAGCACAAACCTGCTGGACGAGCCCTCAGTACAGCTTTAAGCCCCAAATTCTCTGCCCTGCTTGGTCTGCAGCTGGGATGAGGGATGCTGTTCTGGGAAGGGGCAGAGCCCTGGGGATGCTCTGTGAAATTTGGGCTCCCAGGCAGGAACAGCAAACCCTCCTGAGCTTTACTTTTTTGCCATCAAAGCCAGCAGTTTGGCTCTTCCAGAGCTCAAGGAGGTTTGGAGGAAAGAGAGGAGGCTCCCAGGGTGGGGAGAAGAAGAGCCCAGAGTCTATAAACACTGCCAGGTGTAGCTTGGCAGCAGCACTCACACCAGAGCTGCTCTGCACCTGCAGGGCTGCCAGTGAGGAGCAGCCCCTGCTCAGCCAACCTGGAAAACACCCACGGCCACTTCAGCTGCTCTGCAGGGAGGGAAGGAGCTCCCCCAGCTCCCCAGGAGCCAGCCCTGGTGCCCAGCACACCATCCTCCCCTCAGGGACAGGCACTGGGGCGTTTGCTGCAGCTCCCAAGGGGATTTGGTGCACTGGGATAAACTTTTCATGGACATTTATCCATCCTAAAGGCTCACTCCGAGGAGTGCACAGCAATAGTTGAAGCTGGGAAGGTGATGCACGGGTTTATGGGGTCTTTATAAACAACCTGGCACTGCAAACCACGCCCAGTGCCTCCTCTTCCCTCCTTCTCCTCGGGGGAGAAGACCTGGACAGCAGTGGAGTGAGGAATGGCTCTTGGCTGTGGGACTGAGGGTCTGGGGGCTTTCCCAGATTTCCTGTGTGACTTAGGACAGGTCACACAGCATCTCTACGCTTCAATCCTGATCTAAAAAGTGATATTACTGCTCCTTCTCCCAAATCTGGGAGTGGAGAGCAAGACGTTCCCAGCCTGGTGGGGGCTGCTGCAGATAAACCAGTGGAAAAGGCAGAGGGAAAATAAAGAGGGAAAACAACAATCCCCCTGTGTGAGCAGCACGTTCCAAGCTTGATTACAATAAAAATAATTTCTTTAACACCCACACAGAAAGCTCCAGGCCAGGATTGCTGCTCCCCCTCTCTGTCTGGCCCCCAGCACTCTTGGCAGGGCCCTGGGCAGGGCTGGGGCAGGGGGAGCAGGCAGTGTTTAGTCTGCCAGGCACATTCCTGCTCGCTGCTCAAATAAATACAGGATTATTGATGGAGCTCCCTCCCCTCCCCAGCATCAGGCAGAAATGCCACAGTTATCAAGTGGCTCCTTGGAACAGCACGGGGATGGGGCTGGAGGGACCTTGGGGATGGAGAGACTCCCGAGGCCAGAAGGGTTCTTGTTTAGAAAGGCAGGCTCTGCCCCAGGGCTGGTGCTCAGGATTTCCATTTGGGATGCTGAATGTGCTCTCCAGGAACGTCCCTGAGAAATCCCCGTCCCTCCCTCCAGAGCCACGCTCCAGAAAATATCAACACATTTTGCCACAGCAAAGTTATAATGGGAAATGTTTTTCCAAAGGAGGAGGAGGAGGGAGAGCAAGAGCAAACCTCACAAAAAGTTGGGTTTTTTCTGCTTTACAACCAGCCTTAACTTTTATATTTAGTCCCAGCTTGCAAGACTATTCCAGCCACTTTCCCTGGGGCACATCCATAATTTTCAACCTGTCTGGAACCTGCAGGAGCTTGAGTCAAGTTCCACCTCATCTGGGGGCATTTTTCAGAACCTTCAGGGGAAAAGGAGAAAAAAGGCAAAGGCTTTAAGAGTCAGGGTGGGTTTGAACTCTCTTAAATCCTTCTTCCCCTTTGAGCCTCAGATTGAGTCCAAGCAGGAGCTGGAAGCCTGGAGAGGGCAATGCTGGGGGGGCTCTCAGCTGCTCCCCCAGCCCAGACAGCCACCAGCAAAGTGCCACATTGTCCCAGGCTTTTGAAGAGGCCAGGCCAAACCTGATCCAAGGGAAGCACTGCAGGACAGAGCTTGAACTTGGCAGAGTCAGACCCAGGAATGGTTTGGGTTGGAAAGGATCTTAAACCCCTTCCAGTGCCACCCCTGCCATGGGGTCACATTCCAGTGCCACCATGCCACCTTCCAGGGTGCTGCAAACCCTGTCCAGCCTGGCCTGGGACACTGCCAGGGGTGAGAAAAGCACTTCCAGGGGTGAGGCAGTTCCTCCCAGGGCCTGGATCCAGCAGGAGCAGCTCCTGCACACCACAAGAAAGCGTTCCTCCACACCGCAGCCCTTTTTCCATTTCACCCTTCGCTGGATCATTTTATGCATCTATTCCCATTGCTAATTCAAACTAATTAAAGTATAAAATAGAATAATTTGTGCAATTTCAGAGCTGCCCTCAGCATATTGTGAGTTATGTTTCCTTTCTGCTGGTGCCTGATGTGAGCAATTCCCAGCCTCGCTGGCTCAGTACCCCCAAACTCATCTGACGGGGACACAAACTATTCCAGGAGCATGGGGATGGGGGAAGAGGGCAACTTTAAAGGGGAAAAAAGAATCCAAATTTAAATTTCATAGCTGAGCACTGAGTGTGATATTTCAGATTTCTCCTTCAAGGCCTTTTCCCCCTGGGAACACGGCTCTCTCCTTTTACTGCTGGTAAGGAAGACCTGGGTCTGTCTGTCCTTCCAGACAGGAAATCCTACAGCATTCCAAGCCCAGCCTTGAACATCAGCATCACCCACAGAGCTGGATGAAGCTCTGGACAGCCTGGGACACTGGGAGATGTCCCTGTCCATTTCCAGTGGATGAGCTTTAAGGTCCTTTCCAACCCAAAAAAATTCTGGGAATCCATGAACTCAGCTTCTTTCAGGATGGAGCAGGGGTGGTGACACCAAATCTGGAGGGACATCAGAGCTGCCCCCAGCTCCTGGGGATGTCCCAGGTCCCTTTACAGACCCCACAGCCCTGGGGAGCTGAGGCTCTGTGCCTCTGAATGTGCACATAAGGGAAATTCTAGAAATACCTCAGGACTGTGGTGGCTGGCCTGGAAATAAAACAATGGGTCTGTGGAAAAGGAGGAATTGGAAAGGGAAGCAAATGCTGAAGCAAACTCATAGGAACCCTGTGGCTGTGACTGGCAGAGGAAGAAACAGCCCTAATACAAAGAAAAACCAAAGCAAAACAAACAAACTGCAGGCAAAGGCAGGCAGCACTTGAAAGGAACAACCACACGAGCAATGTCTGCGATCTAACTCCGCCAGGAAAAACAAACCCACTGACCCCCCGCTCACACCGCCGCCTCTCCCAGCCCTTCTTCCCGCAAAGTTCGTTCTCCAAGGATTCCTCACCTCAAAGGCTTCTGCCCTGAGCTGCCCGCATTTATTTTGGGTCTGGACAGACATCCCTGGGGGCTGGGGGAGGCACTGGGGCCAGCGTGGCCAGAGCAGGTGAGCCCAGCAGGGCTGACAAATGTGCTGGCAGCAGGAGCCAGCAGGCTGTCCCACCTGCCTGGGCTCGGCTTTTTGGGCAATCCATGGTAATTAACACATCCTCCCTGCCAGCGAGGTGTTGTTAATGAGCGCAGACAAGTTTTTAGTGGAATTTCTTAATTATTCCTAATTGAGCGCGGGGAGGGAAGGGGAAAAAAGAGTTGGGAATTTTAGGAGGGTGGAGGAGGAGCACACACCCCAGGGGCACAGCCCTTCCTCCAGGGGCTCCTGTGCCCACCCCAGCTCCCTCTCTGTCCCAGCCCATGGGATCAGCATGAGCAGGTGGAGGAGCCCACGGGAGAGAGGATTTTGGACACTTCTGGTGGGATCCAGCCGAGCCCTTCTCCCTGTGCCAGTGTTCAAAGTTTGCTGAGATGATGTCCAGCTAACTGCCTGTCCAGCTAGCAGATAATGTAGTTCAAAATTTAATCAGTTCGTTTTTTCCCTCTTGATGGCTCCAGACCCTTTTATCCACATCTCGTGCATTTTTTATTGTGTTTTCTCAGTTCTCTTCAGGACAGCATGGGTATTTACGGCCCTGCTACTCCAGGACTGAAGGGTTCCCCTGTTTTTCTCAGCTCTCACTCCAATCCAACCTCTCCTAAATCATCTGGGCAGCTCCTGTCTGCCTCCCCCTCCCTCAGCATCCAGAAAGTTCAGCCCAAAGCAAAGCAGTTTGCACAGGACTGAAGCCTCTGGGGGTTACAGGACAGGGGAATGCACAACAAATCATCCCTGGAGAGCTGCAGCTCCTGGCACAGGGGCACTTGCAAAGCAAATATTTCACTGCTCCCAGAGCAGACTAAAAGACAATTTCTTTACCTAAAGACACAGTGATGGATGTGGAGCATGAGGGGGGAATTCAGTCAGTGGAAAACCAACAGGTCTGGGAATAAACGAGGAGCTGTGGCTGCCCCATCCCTGCAGAGCTCAAAGCCAGTTTGGACAGGGCTTGGAGCAACCTGGGGTGAATGAGATGAGCTCTAAGATCCGACCCAAACCGTTCCGTGGTTCTCTGATTCCCTCAAAGAACACAAACCTGTGCCCTCCAAAGCCCCGGTGGGCACATCCAGCACTGCTGGAGCAGCAGGGGCTCCCTCAGAGCTCTGCTGTGCTCGTTGGCATTCTCGTGGTGGTTCTGGGCTCTTCTCTCTGCCTGGGGAATGCTGAGGCTCCCAGCCAGAGCAGGAGGCTGCTCTGTTCCCCTCCTCAGAAAAGCAGAGGGCAATCCTCCCCCGTGGCTGAATGAGCCGTGGTGTGAGCCCAGCTGGGCTGGCAGCAGCTCCTGAGCCCATGGAAGGTGCAGGAATTGTGGAGGATGTTTCTGCAAGGTGAATTTTGCACTTCCAGCACCCTGGGCAGTGCCTGGTGAGGAAGGTGCTGCTGTTCCCCCCAGCACCCCACGTGGAGGTTTCACCTGAGGAGCACCAACAGCTGAGGGATCAAGAGCTGGGAAATAAGGAAGGGAAAATTCGTGTTGGCACGGTTGTTTTCAGGCAGGGAAGAGGCAGTGAGGGCAGAGGGAGAGCTTGCTCAGCACCAGCTCCTCTGCCCCTGCAGCTCTCACCTGCCAGGAGCCCCTGAAGCACAGGCTGGGGTGGAAAGGGCCCTCCTGGGATGTTTTCCTCACCACTAACACCAGCATCTTCCTTCCAGCCAGCATTTCCATCCTGCTGATTTACATCCCACGTCTGCAGCCCTTGATTAGGTGGTGAAATCTTTTGGAGCCAGCAATCCCTGCCCTGGGTTTGATTGAGCTCCTCTCACTCCTGCCTTAAAAATAGCCAAATTCCTTCTTCTGTCAGGAGCTGCGAAAATCTTTGGCCCCAGTTTTGCTGATGCTTACATAATGCCCACAGCCCTGCCAGGGTGGGCTGGGCTGCCTGGGGGAGCAGAAGGGCTCCTGCAGCCTTGGGGCCATCAAAGCACCCTCATCCCACAGGATTGATGGAGTTGGAGCTTCCAGACACTGAGAAAACCCAACTGCCCTGCTGACACGCAGACAATTAATGCTCCTGGGCTGAATTACAGAGCCACTTCTCCTCAGCACCAGCAGCCCTTCCCTCTGGGAGGGAGAAAGCAGAGAAGATTTTCTGCACGTGCAGGGGTTGTTGGTGTGGGCTCTGTGACAGACTCTGTGACAAAATGGGAATTTTCAAATCAGGGGGCGTTGGTGGCCGACATTTGTCAAACATTGCCATTAACCCTTCACCTGCTGTTTGATCAGCCCTGGGTGCACCCCACATCTCACCAGTGAAGCAGCAACGTGACCAATTCCACGTCAATATTTTATTTTATGTGTGCTTCTGTATTTTTTTTCCTGATAGAAGCTGTTAATTGAATTTGTCTGTGAAAAATGAAGCAGCTCATGCTGAGTGGCTGAGAAGAGCCAGGGTCCCCTTACGGTGACCCTGCTGGTCCCCCCACCACAGAACCCATGCGGAATTTGGGGACAGGACCCACAAACTGGCATGTTGGGGAGAGTAACTCTGCCAGCACCCACCAGACCCAGTGCTATTCCCACCCTGGAACCCCACAAAGCTCCTGCAATGCCACCCATCTCAATCTTCATCATCTCCATCATCATCATCATCTCCATCTCCATCCAGCTCTCCCCAAGCCTTGCTCAGCTTGTGTGCAGAAATGGGCTTTGTTTGCTCCACCAACACTGAGAAATGAATTCCTGCTTTAAATAGTGTCAGAACCACTTCTCCTTTCCCCTCTGAGTGTTTGAAACCAGGTGCTGTGTGAAAGGAACCTGAAGGCTCCTAATAACCACCCTTAAACCGAGTGGTTCAAGAGCTCCCAGTGCCTGGAAGCAAAGTTTCTTTATTCCTCTCTCCCCCGGATTGGGCTGTGCAACTGTTGCTTCTGTGCTTTGTGGGAGTGAAATCAAATGTCAAATATTCTGCTTTGGAAGGAGTTGGCAGTGAGACATGAAAGGCTCAGGGAGAGCTCAAAAAAAGAGGGAGGAAAAAACTGGAGCAAAGCACAGACAGGGCTGGGACAGGAGCCAGGGGATGGGGAAGGGCTGTGCCTGCAGCCACAGCTCCAGATCTGAGCAGGGAGAGGCTCTTTTCCCTGCAGTTCTGCACAAAGCTGGTCCTGGCTGCTGCCTGCACAGAAGGGAGCTGGGCTCCGTGCCGAGGAGCTCCCTCCATCCTTTGTGGGAAGCATCCCCAGAGCTCCATCCCCAGAGCTCCATCCCCAGAGCTCCATCCCCAGAGCTCCATCCCCAGAGCTCCATCCCCACAGCTCCATCCCCACAGCTCCATCCCCACAGCTCCATCCCCAGAGCTCCATCCCCACAGCTCCATCCCCACATCCCCACAGCTCCATCCCCAGAGCTCCATTCCCACAGCTCCATCCCCAGAGCTCCATCCCCACAGCTCCATCCCCAGAGCTCCATCCCCACAGCTCCATCCCCAGAGCTCCATCCCCACAGCTCCATCCCCACACCTCCATCCCCACGTCTCCAGCTCTACATCTCCATCCCCACAGCCCTGGGGTTGCCCCCAGAGCCCATCCCAGGGCTGTCCCAGGGCTGTCCCCATGCCCAGAGGTGCTCAGGAGGTGCCAGCAGCTATTGGGGAGCACCTTCCCCAGGTGAATTGCACAAACTCCAGCACCTTCCCCAGGTGAGTTCCACAACCCCCAGCACCTTCCCCAGGAGAATTGCACAAATCTCCAACACCTTCCCCAGGTAAATTCCACAAACCCCAGCACCTTCCCCAGGTAAATTCCACAAACCCCAGCACCTTCCCCAGGTAAATTCCACAAACCCCAGCACCATCCCCAGGTAAATTCCACAAACCCCAGCACCTTCCCCAGGTGAGTTCCACAAACCCCAACACCTTCCCCAGGTGAATTCTACCCCCCCAGCCATTCTCAAGGGCTGTGTGTGGACACAGGCACTGGCCTGCTTCTGTCTCAGACATCAAACCCCAGCTCTGGACAATCCTCCCCCCACGTTAACTGCAGCACAGCCCTGCTAGGAGCAGCTGCTCCCTGTGGCATTCTGCTGTGGCAAATTTCGGTTTGTTCTCCATTTCCAGCCTTCAGAGGCTGTTTTTTGCTGTATATTCTCGGTCCTTCTGAGGGCACCTCCCACCATTTACAGCCTCAGCCCTCTGGAGCTGCTGGACCTCCCTCCTCCTCTTGCTGCTGACCCCTTTTCAATCATCAGCCTCCTTTATAGAGAACCAGGGAAAAATATCATCTTGGCTGCACTTTGCTGGCCTATCACATTGCAAGATGGGGGCACTGGGGTCACAGGAGCTGACAGGATCCATATGCATCAGGTGCTGGGATTTTGGGACCCAGAGCACGCATTGCTGCAAGGGCAACAGGCAAATCCTGTGGCAAACCCTGCAAGGAATGAGAAGCAACAGCCCCCAGCTCCTGGAGTCTCCCCAAGGCAGAGCCGTGGCTGAAAATGGAATTAATGTTCCAGGAATATTCTATTATTTGCTAATTCTCTTCACATCTTTTTGTTTCACAATTAAGCAAATTAGTGCTTTGATGAATATTAAGACGCTCTTGCCTCATGAAAGATGAGTTAGAGGCATTCCCCCTGGACTTTGCTCCTAATGAAAACAGTTCCTCAACTGTTTGAGAGCCACACTGGGCCCTTTCCTTCCTGCTGGGAGCATGGGCAGCACGTGGCTCCTGCACAAAGTGACCAAGCATTGACATTTGAATTAAATAATTCAATTGCAAAGTTTGCACAGATCCTCATTATTGCCATCTAATCCCAGCCCGAGCTGGATGGGATCTGAAATTTGGGGCTGCTCATGCAAGTGTCTGTCCCTGAGTGTCTCCAACAAGCACAAAATGCCTTCCTCAGCCTCAGGGATTCACTCACTTCAGGCTTTCAGCAGGGAGAAGACTTTGCCCTCTTCTCAAACATTTTTTCCCTGCTTTTAAATGACTTTATAACCAAGGAATCCCTGCAGCTCAGGACCGAGGCAGGGGCAGCTCTGAGCCCCAAACCAGCCCAGTTCCCATCACTTCCAGCCAGGGACAAGCAGCTTCAGCTCTCCCCCCAGCACTGATGCCAACCTCTGCTCAGGGGCAGAACAACCCGAGCTCCCCTGGCTCTCCAAGCCCTGTCCCCATCCAGCACCTCGGGGCTGAGCTCCAGAGCACGCTGCTGAGGGGAGGGAGCTGGAATCCCCGGGCAGGGCAGGGCAGCAGCACTCACCTGGCGCTCTGACATGACGTACAGGTACTTGTGGTCGCTGGAGAAGGCCATGTCCCGCAGCACCGGGCTGCCGTCCTTGAACACCGGCACCACCTCGTACTGGATCCCGCCCTGGGGCGGCCCGTCCGCCCGGATCTGCAGCAGAAAACACACACGGGTTAGAGGGCACCTCGCAGCTGCCAAATTCTGCCTTTGTTTTGGGGGTTAGGAGAAGGTAGGAAAAGGAATGAATCTAAAAATCTCAGCTCTGAACTGCAGACAGAGCAGAGGAAGTGTGGGAGCAGGAGCTGGAGCAAAGGTTCCGTCTCCACTGCAACCACTGTGATTTCTCCAATCCAGGAGAAATAATGAGAGTTTTGTGGTTGCATGGTGAGCACAGAGACTGCCAGTGAGCCATGATTGACCATCCAGGGGGAAGGAAAATTGTAAACTTTTAAGATTCTCTCTAAAATAAACCTGAAAGGAGACCACAAAACTCTACAGCCGACAGCAAAGCCAAGATACTGCAGAGGTATTTTTTAATTCTCTAGACACCTATAGAATGACAGTTGGATAATCTCCATCACCTCTTCCTGCCGCAGAATCCTCCTGGAGCATCATCCCCGCTTAAAACCTGGAGATGCTGCTGCCACTTTCCTGTCTGCAGGATCCAGCGAGGCGAGGCCAGCCCAGCCCGTTGTGCTGAGCGGGCAGAGCTCTGGCACAGCACCACACGGTCCAAGCATCCCTCCATCCCTCCAAAACACCTCCCTGCTCCCGCAGGAAAACCTGCCCGGGCTGTGACAAGCCCCATCCCTGCCAGCAGCCGCTGCCGTGGAGGAAACTCCTTCTCTTACCCAAGTTAATAATTGATGGCCTCGGGGGCTGTGCGCGGGGAGGGGAGCAGGATAAACAAACTCTTTACATTGTCTTTCCCACCAGGATCTGCGTGTTTGGAGAGCCGCGGGATGGGAGCGCGGCGTGTGCGGGGCTGGGGGAGCCACGGGCTGGAAGCGACCGCGCTGCTGGGCCGGGGAGCCGCGGATGAGCCGGGAACTGCCGGGGATAAGCCGGGAATGTGCCGGGAATAAGCCGGGAATGTGCCGGGAATTGCCGGGGATAAACCGGGATGTGCTGGGAATGAGCCGGGAATGAGCCGGGAATTGCCGGGGATAAGCCGGGAATGTGCCTGGAATAGGCCGGGAATGTGCCGGGAATTGCCGGGAATGAGCCGGGAATTGTCGGGGAATTGCCGGGAATGAGCCGGGAATTGCCGGGAATGAGCCGGGAATTGTCGGGGATGAGCCGGGAATTGTCGGGATGTGCCAGGATGCGCCTGCTGCCCATCCAGGAGAGGGAACGCGGCTCTAGGATAACCCCTTATCCCAGAGGTGCCACCCCAGCTGGAAATACCGGGAGATCACACTGGGAGAGCAGAGCTGCTCCCCTGCACCCTCTCCGAATAAATCCTCCCCTTGGAAGGAGCCCCGGTGCCTCCTGCCATGTACAGACATGTTGGGTGCACACAAACACATTTATTTTCTGGATTTCTCTCTTTTTCCCTTTTCCTCCCGAGTGTTCAGTGCTATAAAAGAACATCAGGTGGGAATGTGAGTGGTCTGTTGAACATCCACAGTCAGGCACATGAGCCTCTGGCAGGATTAAGCTGCCAGCCCAAACCTGCCTCGAAAGCCCTGAATTTTCAGAAAGCAAAATCCCCCAAAAGGCAGAAGGTCAAATCCTGCTTTAATTCCACCTGTGAGAATTAGGATGGTCACAGCGCCCGTGAAATACCAGGAATTAGAGGCAGATTCACACCAGTATGAGCCCAGTGCCTTACTGGGTGCTGCCACCTGAGTCACCAGCCTGCAGCAGGGACAGAAATCACCTGAGGAATAAAGAGCAGGAACGCGGGGCTGTCAGGGCTCCACAGCCAGCACCATGCCTGATTAATGGCCAGACGGGAATGGAAGCGCCGGACATGAAGGATCAGCAGCCTTTGTGAAAAACAACTGTTTTCCAGAGTTCCCTCAGGGCACCGGCAGCTCGTTAAATTGAGCTTCTTTCTAGTAATGAGGTCAGACAGGGCTAATAAAGAGAGATACCACTGGACAAGCCTGGTGCAGACCAATTCCAACTGGGAATTGCAGCTCTGGGCTGGAGTGCCCGGCGGCTCCTCCAGCCCGGCTGAGGGCTTGGAGCTGTGCCTGGAATGGGAGCTTGGATGGGCCTTGGTGCCTGGAATGGAGTTTTGGGGCACAGCTCGGGGTGCTGGGCACTGCCTGTGCCCTCCTGCCCCCACAGGGAGCAGCCCAGGGGCTCTCAGGGACTCTGTCACCGTGAGGTGGCCCAGGGGACACGATGAGGGGACAGCAGAGTCCCCTGCCCCCCTCCCTGGGTGGGTGTTGAACCCCCAGAGCCCCCAGAGCCCCCTGCCCACAGTCCAGGCCGAGGGGCACCCACTGACACGGGGATGCTCCACTGCATCTCTTGCTCAGGGCTCGGTTTCCATGGCAACAAATGATGATGTCAGAGAAGAGCGATGATTCCTGTGGCCGAGGAAGAAGAAAGGGATCATCTCACGCAGCAGGAAGCTTCTTGTTGACGTTTGGAGAGGGAAATAATTCCTCTGCCTCACGTATGGGTGCCCTCCTGGGGCCTGACAGCTCCTGAGCTGTCCCTGGAGCAGGGCGTGAGACCAGCCCTGCACCTCCGGGCTCATCCCAAATCCAGGGCTCGTCTGGCACGGCCCTGGGGGAGGAGAGCACAGGGACGGGAGAGGGGAGCACAGGGACGGGAGAGGAGAGCACAGGGACGGGGCTCCAGGGGCCCTGTTTGGTTCTGTCCCTTCCCTCTCCCTGCCTGTCTCCTCTCCTGACAGGGTGATGGACGTGGGGAGGGTTAAGAGAGGGGCACAGAGGGAAGCAGGGTGGGCATGGGTGGAGCACAGGTGTGGGAAGAGGCACCTGAGCGAGCTGGAAACATGGATCAGAGGGACAGCAGAGCCCAGGAGGACACACCGCGGGCTGCCACACTCGGACAGGAACCCGAGGAGCTGCCTGGGCCACGTCCAGCCCTTCCCCCCCGCTGGATGTTTACAAATCTCTCCTGAGAAGTGCCTAATGACATAATCTGCAAATCCAAACTCATCCCTGCTGGCAGGGCCATCGGCAGCCCCGCTGGAGGAGCAGGATGTGCTGGGTGCAGGGTGCTGCAGCCCTGCAGAGCCTGGCTCACACTGAGCTCTCTAATACCCCCACAATGCAGCTGCAGGCTAAGCTGGGCTTTATCAGCAGAGATTAGCAAAATACCACATTGTGGCACCGGGATGTGGCCGTGTAGGAGCCACTCAAGGATCTAATCTGACATGAAGCTCCAGCACAGCTCGTGAAGGAAAGGTGCCCTCGGGTGCTGTGCCCAGGCAGTGCCGGTGCTGGGATATCTCTGCCTTCCCTCCCAGCAGGCTCCCATTAGAAGACATCGAATCTCTTTGCAGGAACTTTCCATGATTAAATTACCTGTCTGTTTTCATTAGGGGTGTTTCCACCAGGCTGACTCATGATGGAATTCCTGATGCCAGAAAAAAAAACCCAGCTGAATAAGTCGGTGCATGAGGGGGCTGATTCCCCAGCCTGGGTCCTGCAGCAAGGCCACCCATTAACTCCTGCAGAGCTGCAGCTTCTCCCCACCCCTGCAGGTGCCTGATGGGCCCCAAAGCACTTTGGGCTTCCATGTGGAAAGAGCCAGGGAGGCAGTGGAGGGGCTCCTGAGAGGATTCCCAGGGTCAGGAGCAGCAGGCACTGCCTGAACTTGCTGATTTCTGTCATGGCAGTGAAGTGAAAAGCTGTGCTTTGTGATTCTCCTGGTCCTGCATCCTCTGACCCCCACAGCAACCTCCAGGATGGGAGAATCCACAACTGGAACTGCCAATTATTACCCAAAAAGTTTCCAAGAGAGCTTTTCAGGCCCTCTGTGAAATTCTGGGAGTAAAGTTCCCCCCTGCTGACAGCTGGGCTGGACCCAATTCCAGGTCATTACTAAACCCAGAGGGGTGTGCGGGGTTCTGAGGATCCTCAGCGAGTCCACCCCACGTGTGGGATCTGAATTTGCTAACACAGGAGCGCCAGGGCCCCAGGCCCCAGCAGGATCCCTCACCGTGTCCCCATCCTGGGGAGAAGCCCAGCATTCCCTGCAGGCAGGAGCAGCAGGAATGGGACTGGGGAATTCTCCCCTTGGAATTCAAGTGCAACAGGAATCCCATTAGGTATCCTTCCCTTAAATCACAGATGTGTCCATGAGAAAGCTAATGACAAACCTTACATGCACGTTCCATTCAAATCAGCATATCCAATTAACTTCATTACCTGCAGGCTCCCTCATCTCCCAGGCTCTTTCTCTCCTGTCACATTTTCTTTGTGCATTTCTCCCATTTTAGGACAGAATGGTTCTGTCACAGGGGGCATCACCTCTGTCTTTGCCCCAAAGCCTCCATGGATGGAGCTCACGGCGCTGTCAGGCTGGGAGCAAAGCAGCTCCTGAGAGCAGCTCTGCTCCCTGGGGGAGGAGAAAATCCATCTTCTCCCGACTCACACTGTCCGACTGAACATTAAATACTCTCACTAATCACTGCTGGGGGTGCCCTTGCAAAACCCTGTGGAGAAAGTCTGCACGCAGTCTGCATTCAGGCCCTGGTGGGATCATCCCAACACTCCCCCAGCTCCTCCTGCCCCCCAGGAGGGTCACACAGCTCCCCCCTCACCTGGAGCCTGCCTTTCCCAATGGATTCAATTGCCCTCGGCTCAGACAATTCCTCCCTGGCAGGATCTCTGCTCTCCTTTCTGTGCAGCTGGGCCTGGGCTTATTCCTTGGAATTCCAGGGGTGGGCAGAGGGGAGCAGGGTGGGCAGGTAAGGTGGGCAGCACCTGAGCAGGGGCAGGCAGGGGGCCCCAGCCTCCCTGCCCCACATTGTCTGTGTGGGGGCACCCCCAATGTTGGATCTGCCAGGAGAAGAGATTCCAGAACGTTTCTTCCATCAACAGAGCTCTTCCATTCCCACAAGGAAAGAGATCGGGAGGAGGATCCCTTGCTGCCTTTCTGCAGGGCTCTGGAGGGGAAGGAGCCAGTTGTTGGGGTGAAGCAGCAGCTCAGACATCCAGACAGGACAAACCCCTGAGAGAAATTGCCACTGGAGAGGTTCTTTCCTGCTCCAGGCCTTTATTTCCTTCTGCCTCCCTCCAGCCTCGTGCAGAGCTGCTCGTGCAGGATGAGGCAGGGAGGGTGGCAGAGGCACCATGCAGAGCCTAATCAGCAGCCCCATGTCTTTAATTTATTACTGCATGAGAGGCTCGTTTAGAACAAAGCTGCCAGTTCAGGAGATCATTCCTTGAAAAGACTTTTTATTTGAAAAGCTGTCAGCTCACACCTTGTCACAGCCCTACTTGCAGCAGCACAACTTTAATAACATGCCACCTCATGCAAATGAGCTGCTAATTAATTAAGTAGTATTCTTCCGGGGATGGATTCATTAGAATGAAATTTGGGCTGGCGAGGCTGGATTGCTTTGGATGGTGCTTTAAATCAGCAGCATTGTCTTCTCCTGGAGGCCCAGCTCTGCCTCCCATCCAGAGGGAAGCTCCTTCCCATTCCGTGCCCCCAGGAAGGCTCTGCACACCCTGGTGCTGGAACCACCTCCTGCCCTGCCAGACAGGTGAGGAAAGGGTGGGACAGCCCCAGGAACACGCAGAGGGGATTTTATTCCTGCTCTCCGTGGGCAGCCTGGAGATGCACTGCAGGGTTGGCTGGCTGAACACAGCCCAGGCTGCTCCTCAGCCCTCTGGGTGCCACAAACCCCGGGCAGGGTCATTCCCTGCCTTTTCCCACTCTCTGCCCTCGTTCTCCCCTTTGTCCTGAGCCAAAGCTGGGCTCGGTGTTAGCAGGGACCCAAAGGGACACGTGAGAAACCCAAACTGCCTGGCTGTCCCTCCAGGACACACCTGGGGATGGAGGAATTGTGAGAGACATCTGGGGAGTGAATACCAGAACAGGGCTGAGTGCTGAGCCTCAGCTCTGTGATGGACAGAAAACACAAGAGCAAGCCCAGAGCTGGTGTTATTCTGGTGTTATTCAGGGCAAAGGAGGCACCAGCTATCTGCTTGTCACAAACCATTTGCAGCTCTTGCCCAAAGCCCCCAAAATAGCCCTGCATCTGTGTTATCTGTCCACACCTCACCTGTGCCCTTCCAGCTGAATAATCCTGCACAGCTCCGTGTCAGGCTCTCTCTCCCCAGGAACATCCTCCTCCAGCTCTGCATTTCACAGCTGAAGGGATTGGTCCTGCTTAGTTTGCTTTGTTGACCTTGAGTGGCCATGTAAAATGGCATCAAAAGCCACTTAGACAAGACTGTCTAATGTGAAGTTTGCTCTAAACGAGCTTCAGTGAGTCGTGATTCTCCCCAAGGAGGAAAAAACTAAATGACTGTCAAAAATTGCCACACAAAAAACCCCTGTTTCTCCAAAGCCACAGCTTCCAGCTGATCAGGTGGGAGCCACAGAGTTCCTCAGGAAATATTATTCTGTTTCCTTTTTGAAAACATCATGTAAGTAATATGTTTCAAATGGCTTCGATTTCCTGCCCAGCACCTCCCGGGGATGCTGGAACATGAGCCAAACTCGGAGCTGCTGAAGGCCAAAACCCAGAAGGAAATAAGAGAATCCAAACTTTATTGTCTTTGGGGTTTCTAAAGCTGTGGATAAATCCTGCCTGGTGGTTCTGTGCTGCTCTAGGTCAGGCAGGAGCCATCAGGTGAACAAGGAGGCCGTGCATATTTTTGGTTTCATTTGTGCATGCAGAGCCAGTCATGTGTTACTGATCAGATCTAACCTTGCTGGGGCAGAGGATGTGAGAAAATTACCGAGCACTCAGCTGAGCTCAGATCCCTGGAAATGAGGAAAATGAGTCTCTCTGCTGCTCCCCCAGGCACTCCTGCCCAGCAGGACCAGAGCTGCAGGTGGCAAGGGGCATTTTTGGGTTGTGAATTGGGGCAGAGCCTCACAAAGGGCATTTTCTGGGTTGTGAATTGGGGCAATTTTTGGGTTGTGAATTGGGGCAGAGCCTTACAAAGGGCATTTTTTGGCTTGTGAATTGGGGCGGAGCCTCACAAAGGGCATTTTTTGGGTTGTGAATTGGGGCAGAGCCTTACAAAGGGCTGGGTGCTGGGGCAGGAGCAGCCCTGCAGGGAGGTCGTGTGAGGACAGAGAGCCCCGGGCAAGCTGGCATTGCCCCAGGGCTCCCTCCAGCCCTGCAGCCTGCCTGGGCTGTGGCAAACCCCCAGCAGGGTCTGGCTCCGTGTTCGGGGCTGCTTCAGCATCCCTGGGCACGCAGGGGCTGCAGCAAGGTGTCACCTGCAGGGCTGGCTGGGGCCCAGGGACATTGGCTGGTACATTCCCTGTCCTGGAAGCACTGAGGACTCCTGATGGGAGGCTCTACCATAGAAATCCCTGGGGCTGAATCTCTCCCTGCTGCTCATTCATGCCCCAATCCCCATCAGACAGAGGTTTGAGGTAGCTCAGGTTCCTGGTGTGTGAGGAAAGCTCCTCCTGCCCCTCTGAGCTGCTTCCCCAGTGCTATTCCGGGGCAGATCAAGGATAAAAATAAAAATAAAAAGCAAAAATCTCTTCCATCTCCGCACTGTAACTCCCTAAGCCTTCGGCACATGCCCTTTGCAGCATCTCAGAATTAATCAGCAGATAAGCAGATGAACTGGCTCTGAATAATCTGTGCATGCAACACATGGAACACTGCTCTGCACGGCCTTGGACAGAGTGGGATTTGCTGGACTGGGCTCAGAGCACGTGTCTGTCCCTCTGTCCCTCTGTCCCTCTGTCCCTGTGCCTCTGTCCCTATCCATCCCTGCCCCGGGGGTTGGAGCTGCCCAGCACACACTGCCCTGCATGGGTGGCAGGATCAGCTTGCTGGTCCTCAAATCCCCAAATTCAGAGTTTAATTCAAGTTCAGCTGGGGGAGGAGAGGCCCCTGCAGGAGCTCTGTGTGCAGCTCTGGGACTCAGGGCTGGCTCTGGCACCTGGAGACTGTGAAATTCCCTGCAGGGCCTGTCCTGGCGGAGCCACCAGGGCACACAGAGCTTCCCTCTCCACCCCCTTAGCAGGGAAAACACACCTCAGAGAGCTGAGGATGTGCCCAAGGCCTTGCTGCTGGCCTTGGTGGCAATCACAGGGTCACTTCAGGGTGCCACAGCTCTCTGTTGGTGGCCACTGGCACAGGGACACGAGGGCAGGTGCAGCAGCAACACAGGTAAAGCTCAAAGTGATGTCAGACACCTCCAGACTGGGAGGAGAGAGGGGAAAAGGGGAAAAGGGGAAAAGGGGAAAAGGGGAAAAGGGGAAAGGGGGCTGTGGCTGCAGGGCTGGAGCTGAAAATGGGTTTGGAACACACGAGCAGCACAATCTGAGCTCCCTGGTCCAGCGGCAGCCTGAGCTGGCTCCATGCTGGAAGGTTTTGCTCGTGGTTCCTGAGCAGAGGAGATGTGGGACAGAGCTGCCCCAGAGCTGTGAAACCCCCAGCAGCCAGCACAGCCCATCCCTCCTGGTGCCCATGGCCCAGGAGCTGTGAAACCCCTCAGAGCAGGACAGAGGCAGCTCTGCCCCCAGCAGCCAGCACAGCCCATCCCTCCTGGTGCCCATGGCCCAGCATCAGGAGCTGGGCTCGGGCTGGGTGCAGGATGGAGAGACAGAGCCCCACACATTCCTGCTCTGCTCCATAATTGACCTGCAGATAAACACATGGCTTCCGCCCTAATCCCCCGCAGCCTCATGAACATCAGCCGCGCTAAATTTTTCATGTAATTAAGAGAAAAACCCTAATCCAGTGTAATTAGCTCCCTGATTGCCAGCGTCAGGCAGCAGAGCAGTGTTTGAACAGCAATTCAGGTCTGGCTGGTTAGGCAAACACTGCGTGTGTGGCTCAGTAACTCAACACTGGAGCGGCTCCCCCTGTGCTGTCCTCACGGGCTGCTTCCCTAAACAGCCCCCAGAGCTTTCCGTGCTGCCAGGGGCCTCATCTCCCAAAAATGCTGCTCCAGTTACAGCCCCGGGGGGCTGGGCATGGAGCAAGGCCAGCAGCTCCCCCAGAGCCCCCTCTCTGCTGATGCTGGAGTGGTACCCCCCACCTCGGGGATCACACCGAGATTTTTGGGACAGCACCACCCCTGCCTGCCTAAATTCAGCATCTGAGAGTCACAGCTGAGAGCCTGGTGGAGGAACAATCTCCTGGTGGGGATGCTCAGCACCAGCACCACAACCAGGCAGAGCTGGAGGCGACCACACCTCCAAGGGGTTTTGTGGTGCAGAGCAGAATTCATCCCAGCACCCAGCCCTCATGGCTTGCAGTGATATTTTTCTCTTTCATTCATATACATGAAGGCAGAATTTTAAGAGAGAAATGTTTGAATTTTGGGAAGGGGAAGCAGATGGGAGAGGAACAGAGAATGTGGATGTGTGTGCCAACAGGGAGGCAGAGAAACCAAGAAAGCACAGAGAGAAGACACCTTCACTTAACCATTTCATCCATCCCCAGCAACAAGGAGCTGAGCTGCTGAAGCCACTGTTAAATGTTTCTGTTTTCTTTCTAAAATTCCCTTGTGACAAACTACAGCCACCTCCAGCTCTCAGCAGTCACACCTTCATCTTCAGACTCAATACCTGAAACACAGGTTTGAAGGTGATATTATTGTAGGAATATTTGTTGGAGTGTCTCAAGGAGGATTTTATGCCTCATCCTGGGCAGTGTCACAAAGGGTTTTTCTGCTTTTGGAGAAGGGTCTTGCTCTTTATTTTGGCAGTTTTGGTTGCTGCTGCTGTAGAGGCTGAGTTTTTGTGCCTGGGACACTGCAGACCCCAGAACCATCCCCCTTGAGTGAGGAGCAAGCTCAGAACCCTCACACAGCCCCAGCCTCGCAGCCTGAATCCCCGCAGAGCCCTGGGTTCCTGCTGGGAATCAGAATTCCCTGGGTGTTTGTGCAGCCAGGCCCGGGAACCTCAGGAGCCCTGGCAGGAGATTGCAGCCAGGCAGGGAGAGGTGTCAGGGGTGCTGAAAGGGGCAGGGGGAGGTGTTGGGAGGAAAGGGAGCTGCTCAGTCACCTCCAGACAGCTTTGAGGTGACCTGAGGGACACCACGGGGCCCTCAGGATGGATTTTCCATCCCCTGCCCCCAGAAGCTGCAGTTCCAACAAGGGGGGTGTTCTTTGAATTGCTCTCACTAAAAAGAGACCGGGTATCAAATGTTCCCAAAGCTTTTAAAACAAGTGCTACAAACTGAGCCAAGGCTCAGAACTGATATGGAAAGTTACCTTCCAGGGCAGATTTTCCCAGTGAGGGAGTGCTGGCAGCCACAGCAGCCTCTGTGCACGAGGCCACTGCTCAATGTCAGAGGGGCTGAGCTCCTTCTTGCCTTCCTCTTCCCGTTGCTGCAGGAGCAGCACAGCCCCCTGCACACCCACACAGAGTAATTGCTAATGATCCCCGGCCTCGTGC
This sequence comes from Pyrgilauda ruficollis, assembly GCF_017590135.1. Classification (NCBI taxonomy): domain Eukaryota; kingdom Metazoa; phylum Chordata; class Aves; order Passeriformes; family Passeridae; genus Pyrgilauda; species Pyrgilauda ruficollis. The sequence continues at coordinate 991,307 of NW_024508102.1, read as the reverse complement.
TTTGGCACTGGCGTGATTTATTGCTTGTGTCATGGTTTGCACTCAGCTGTGAAGGAATCTTGCCGTGACCTAAAGCCATGAGACTCCAATTTTCCTGGTGTTGGAGCCTCTGGCCTGGCCAGCCCAACCCACCAGGTATTTCCCTGTCTCCTCCTGCAGTTTGTGCTGCCAGAGCCTGGCTGGGAGCTGGGTCCTGCTCTGAGCACCTGGAGTGCTGTGGTTTGTGCCTTCACCTGCTTCCCAGGGGCTCTGAGCCTTGAAAATTCACTCTAAAGCAGCTTCAAACCCTCCAGTTTTCATTATTAATACGACTCCTTTCATCAGAGCCCACTCATCCTTTTGCTTTCTCTTTCTGTCTCTTCCCTTTCATTGTTTCCCCGGTGCTTCCATGGGAATGGCACCGAGACCCCGACCCGGCAGCAGGAATTCATTTCATCAAAGCTTCCTCCTGCAATCGAGGGTTTGTTGTGGGGGTTTCCCCCCCCTTGGTTTTAATTCCATCTGTATTTAATCCCAGACAAACACAAACAACGATCTCAGCTCCCTAAGGCCATCGCTTTCTAAATCAGTTACAGCCAGCTCCAATTAGCAGGCAGGCAACATGAGCAGCTCCTGGATCTTTGGGAACGAGCCAGCCCAGAAGGTCCTTTTCCCCAGACTGTCCCTTTTTTCCTTCTGAAGGACTTGCACCATCATTAGAGGCACAGGCTCTGCAAGATAAAACCCCCTCCCCTTTGCTTCTACTGCCGTGGGGACGATGTTCCACGGCCTCATTAATGCTGTTTGTGCTTCTGTGCTCCAGCACCTGAGTCTACCTGCAGGCTTTGATTTATAAGAGCATCCCAAAGGCTCTACAAGTGCTGAAGAGAGACTTTATTGGTCACTTTAGCTTCCCTCTCAGCCTGCACTTGAAACTGCTTCTTAACAGATTCTCTAAGCCGGGCTGAGGAGAGCCAGCAACGCCAGCTCCTGCCAGGCACAAACCTGACCCTCCTCAGGGTGTGAGAGGATCTCTCAGAGGTGCCCTGGGGAAGCCTCTCCCTTCTCAGGCCACGACAGCATCTCCTGGAATCACCCTGGGGAAGAACGCACCAGCCCTCAGAGGAGCCCACCTCATTCAATGTGGAATTATTTGGTTGAACCTGACTGAGAGTTCACCGTCCTCAGATTGTTTGGGTGGGAATTGTCTGACCCTGCAGGCTGGTGGGATTTTCTGGAATTATCCAGACAGGCACTTGTTCTTTAGGGCTCAGAGCGGGTGGTGTGCCCTGCTCTGCCAGGGCCCTGCTGCCTGCTCCCCCTCGTTGGGTGTCTGGGGGGTGCTGGGGGCACTGGAGGAGCTCAGTCCTTGGCTGAAGGGACGTGCCCAGGCAGGACACACTCTCACTGTCCCCCCCAGCCTCCCTCCCTCCATTAGGGAGCTATTTCAGGCAATGATTTCAGATGAAAATCTCTATTTTATTAATTGTGGGTGTGCCTTGCTGCTGGACTCTTTAATGTGTTTGCCAGCTGTGTCAACGTGAGCCATGGAGGGAACAACTAAACCCAACTGCCTGGAGCGTGTCACTCCTGCTGGGACACAGCTGTCACCAGAGCTAGCCGGGGTGGGGGCCACGGCCAAAACTGCTGTCCCCCCTCTCCTGTGGATCACAGAATCCTTCAGGCTGGAAAAGAACTCCAAGATCATCAAGCCCAACCTTCAACCGGTGCCACCAGTGCCCACCAAACCACGTCCCAGTGCCACCTCCACTCCTTTTGTGGGCACTCCCAGGGATGGTGACTCCACCACTGCCCTGGGGAGCTGCTCCAGTGTCTGACCACTCTTCCAGTGAACTTTTCCCAATATCCAACACATCCAGGGCCAGTGTGGCAGTGGATGGGGCTGTGCCCAGCCCAGCCCAGTGGAGGATGGCCAGGCAGGTCCATCTGGAGACGCCGCCGGGTTTCTCTGTCCTTCCCGCTGGCTGGCAGGGAATGCACGGAGCCAGATCCAGCTCTGCTGGGCTCCAGCTCAGTGTGCTGCCAGCAGCTGTCAAAGGGACAGACGAGGCTGGGAGAGAAAACCTCTTGCATTGCTGCAAACCCCTTCCCCAGCCACGTTTCCCCAGCTCAGTCCAGGCTCGCTCTGCGCCAACAATCCCGCGATTTCTGCGCTCATCTCCCGCTGCGTGCACACACCTCCCCGGCAGCCAGGAGAAGGATTTCCTCCATTCATGCCTTTTCCTACCATGCAGGGCTATCAGAAAGAGCAGCGTGTGCAGGCAGACAGATTTATCCACCTGCCCTACCTGGCAAAACTGATTGGGTTTGACAGACGTGCCGGGATGTGCCGGCACGTTAACGACCGCTTTAGCATGGAAACGAGCAGAGCAGTGCTCCTCACAGATGTTAGGAGGAGAAGTTTATCTAAAGCATATTTTATGGCTGTGCAGAATGTATTAGATCAGCAGCCTCAAGAAAAATCACTACAGGCTCCTTCCCTAACAAACACACGCAAATTTTTAAAATCAAATAAAACAAAACCTCCCCCGAACAAAGCGTGACACGTTTTACAAACCAAATTCTTTGCTGCTGAGGTGACTTCAGCTTTTGGGTGAGGAGTAAAGAGATCATCAGGAAGGAGAAAGGGGTGAGAAGCACCCAGTCCAGCCTCACACAACCCATCCCCGCGGATCAATCACTCCCAGGACCTGCCTTCCCCCTCCAAGCGAGTGATTTAAGTCCTGTTATTTTAGAGAGATCTCAAGACAGAGCAGCATTAATGGGCTCCACTGTCTGCAAAGTGCTCCTGCTTAGACACCCGCAAAGCTGAGCAAGAGAGGCACCAGGCTAAAAAATGTTCCCTCTCAAGCAAAACAGACTCGCACTTGGATCGCACAGAAATTAAAGCAACAAAAGGTCTCTGAAGCCAATTGCCATCTAACTGAGAAACAGGCTCGTCACTTTGTACACCCATCTGGCAAGGACATACTTTCCATTTCAGCAAGTGCGGGGATGGGTGGACAGCGAGGGGAATGTGAGAACAGCAAAGAAAGGAGAAGAATGCAAACCTGCGGGACAACACTGCTGCCCTGTCACGAGTACTGTACTCTATTCATATGAAAATCCATACGGCTGCTACTGTTGCATGCACTCTTCTTACACAGCATGAAATTAAAATTCCTCCTCAGTCTCACATTGCCAGCATCACAGAGCAACTCCAGAGCAGGCGAGCAGACAATTTATCCTTTGGCTTCCTCAGACGGGCTTGTGCTGGGATTGGAAGCCAGTGGGGTGAGGGAGATGAGTCCATTGCCCACGGTGACAAATTCTGCTTCCCAAACAAATCCCAGAGAAATATTGCTGGCCTCCAGTCTGACTGTTGGTGCTCCTTTCCCAGTGCAGTTTCACATGTGTAATTCCCCCCAGGCCCCCCTGCCACTTCCCTTCTTATCTTCCCAGAACAAACTCAACGTGCAGGCTAATTTCAAGGAGTGTTTCACCCAGAGTCCAGCCAAATGTCAGTGGATCTGCTGGAAATGCAAATTGAGACAATCATGCAAAAGAGGAGGGCTTATGGATTGTGCGGGAGGGCAACAGAAGGCAAATAAAAGCTGACAGGGAGAGGGAGCGGGGAACAAATCTTCCGTCTCAAGCTGTTGAGCATTTGCACAAATGCCCGTCGAGCAGCAAAGACAGATTCCCCAAAATGCCCAAATCCCATTGATTATCCCTGCTAAATTGCCTGCGTGCCTCCAAACCCCACCTATCGCCGAGCTCCTAAACCAGCATTCAACTCCCACCATTCCCACCCACTCCACGGGGTGTAAATGACAGGGAAGAGATGGAGAAGGGATCTGGAGCAGAACTGAGGAGCCTGGGAGGTTTTTTTTTTTTTTGTGGTTTCCCAAATTCCAAAGAGCCATTGAGTTGTCAAAAGCAATTGCAGCTCTCACAAAAAGTGTTTTATTTTGTGCTTTTGAGAAAGTCGGGATAACTGCGAGATCATCTGGGGACAAAGTGAGGGGAAGATGCTGGAGACGAGAACTTGATTAGCTCAAAGCCAGCCACAAGAATTTTTTCAGATACAAGCGGATTTGTTCATTATGTGTGCAAAGAAACAGCAAGCAGGAGGACAGGATCCATACTATGTGTTGTAACATGATAGAGAATGAATCCCCTCAGGTTACAAAATTCCTTATAAATTGTAAGGGGGATGGTGTCTGCTGTGTTATATTTTATCACACTTTCCCTCAAAATATCCCTGGCAGGGAGCCTTTTTGGAGATGCAATCAGCACCAAAGCCTTGTTTGGGGAGGAAGATTTGGGACTAAACAGCAGCAAACTCCAAAATGTTCCTTGGGAAAGCTTAGGAGAGAAACCCCTTAGAGCGGGGTTAGTGGGGTCTGGCCTTCTTAAATCTCCTCGTTTTATGGCTTTTCCCAGACCCACATGGAACAGAGATGCTCTCAAGGTCTATTAACAGCAGTGCTAATCCAGCCTGGCTGCTTCCACCGGCCCTGAGCCCCCAGGGAGCACAAAACACTTCCCAAAGCAGCCCAGGGAAGTTTGCCACCTCCCAGGGAATTTGTCACCTCCCAGGTGACGCGGGGCAGCGCTCACTCTTCTCACCGCGACTCACAAAGCCCAGATCCTCATCAGCTCAGGAGCAGAGCAGAGTGAGCAGGGCTGGGCTGCTGGTGGCCCTGGGGAGGGGACATTGGGGGACATTGGGGGACAGCGGGCTCCTCCCGTGCTGGCCTCTCTGAGTGCTCACGCTTGGCTGCCCCCCGCGCTTTTGTGAGGCGCTCCCGTGTTTTTGGCAGGCACTGAACTGGAAGGAAAAGGGTCTGATTATCTCCTCCAGCACCTCAGTGGTGACCCAGAGCGCTGACCCCTTTCCTGTCACTCTACATTTGCTCTGGATGTTTTACACAGCGAGGGGGCAAAGCCTTCACAATTGATCCAGCTGCATCCAAAGGCGCCGCGTGGCTCCCGCTCCATCCCTCAGGGCTCCTGGGCTGCCTGTCCTCCTCAGAGGAGAGATCTGGGGGGGCCGTGCTGGGGTCAGGACCTCTGGCACAGGCTGGGCAGTTGCCATTCACACAAAAGCTTCTCCATGTCCAGCGTCTGCTTAAAACCCAGATAAGGCAGCCTGCCTTTACCCCAAAGGCGTCTTTTGTCGCCGTGATATTTTATGAAAAATCCTTTGCCAGGATTTTTCTCCTATTCTAGCTGAGAAGCCTCAGGAAAGAAATGTAAACAATTAACTGTGTGCTGCTGTGGAATGCAACAGGTGCATCTGTGATTGGGGGGTACAGGGGGGCACAGGGCAGGGCTGGTGGAGCAGCATCACCTCGAGTGTCCCTGGGTGACAGAGCCCCTGTCCCTCTCCTGCTCTACTCCCTTTTTGGGAGCAGCTCTGAGCCTCCGTGCCATGAGAGGTGCAATTTGGAACAATTTCCCTGCCAGTCTCGCTGCAATCTCGTGTAATCTCCCCCCAGAGGGGATCAGCGATCCCACGGTGCTGTGAGGAATGCAAATCACATCCCCCACGGTTCTGAATAATGCAGGGGAGACAGAGCAGCCAGCAGAACCCGGGCAGGTGGGGTGGGGTGGGGTCTGCCTGCTCCTCTTTGGGGATTCTGCACCTTAGCTCAGGCACACAAAGAGCTTCAGCAGCGCCTGGGCAAGGGAAATCATTTGTCTGGACCATCCCAGCTGGCAGCTTGGTGCAGGTGCCGTGGTTAAAGGTGCTGGGACCTGCCCGAGGGTGCCCTGGGGGGTTTGGTATCCAAATGGGAGCTGGGGTGATGACTCTGTGAGCTCAGAGCCCTCAGCAGAGCGGGTTTGGGCTCAGAGGGAATGCCCAAAGAGAGGAATGCGGAGGGAAGTGTCTGCATCTCACCACCAGCAGGACGGCAGCTCCCTGTCCCTCATCCCACTGCTCTGCTGCAGGTGGAGCAGCCAGCCTGTGGGACACCTGGTGGGGGTGGAGGGACAGGAGGTAAAACTTGCTCTGCTTCTGTCCCAGAGCCACTGAACACGGGCTAACACCCAGCCCATAGATTAAAATCCCTGCTGCTGTCAGCCCGAAGCACAGCTACCCAACAGCCCAGCTGAATGGCAATTCCAGCAGAGCATTGCAGCTCCAAGGCTCCCAGGCCCCTCCTGGAAGGTGGAGCTGGAATTCCTGGCTCTGGCAGATGGCCCTGGATGCTCCAGTTCCCACCCCAAACCCTCGGAGCTCTGGGTGGGATGTGGGGCTGAGCCCAGCCCTGAATTCGATGTCTCAAACCTCGTCCCTGCCCAGCAGCACAAAGTGCCCAGCGCTGAGCAGCACCAGCAGGAGAGGCAAGAAATGGAAAACCCAAATGCAGGGAGGCTCAGAAATAAGGAGGGAGGGACCAAGGAAATATTTTCACTTTGTTCTCCGAACGGGATGGGAGTTGGGAGAAAGTTCCAAGAGGGCACATGAAACTTCTGCCAGCTCCATTTTCCTGTCAGAAACCCCACCAGGCTGGCAGAGCCCTCCAGATTAAGCAGGGATTTGCTCATTCTGGGGTTTTGCTGTAATCCAAACCACAATTCCCTGATAAGCTGTTACCACATTTGTGACCCAACGTGTCCCAGCTGCTCGGGCTGCCAGCAGAGCCCACAAACCAATTGCTGCTGGGAGTGGTGGCAGCTCCCAGCGCTGCCAGCCTCCCTGTCATCAGCAAGGCAGCAGGAGCAGCACAGCCAGGTGAGAACACGACAGCCCTGGGGAGTCTGGCAGGTCCCAGGGCATTTTTGGAACATTTACCTGCCTGGCACGTGGGGCCCCGTGAGCTGCAGTGCCAGGGACACCACACACAGCTGGGGGAAGGCTGGTGTGGGAGAGCAATCCTCCAAAAAACACAGGGCTGCAAAGCTAGCAAGCTCTGCTCTTCTAAAAATTACTCCTCATATCTGGATTAAAACTCCTTTAAAGTTTTGGCATTTGATTCCCTTTAAAAACCCCCTTTGCCATAGCAGCGCTCACATAAAAAAACACGGGTTTTTTTTTGGGAAATGCATTCCCAAAAGGCATCTCCAGTGCTCCCAGGGCTCAGGAGAGCAGAGTGGGGCAGCCCCTGAGCCTTGAGCCTGCACAGCCAAGGAGCAGAGGAACCAAGAGCACAGATGAGATGAGCCCATGGCACAGGAGGAGCCCCACATCCACCTGCAGGGAGCTGAGGTGGGCTCACACTGAGTCCAGCTGTGTAAAAACCACTGGCAGGGATTATTTTCCAGCACTGGTTGTTGTTTGGACGGGAGCAGGGCAAAGCAGATCCCTCTGCTCTGCTTTGGAGCTGCCCTGAGCCTGCCCAGGCTCAGCACCCCTGGTGTCCCAGCCCAGCAGAAAATTGTCCCCAGCCCCTCAGGGCTGCCACATCAGCCTCTCCTCTGTCCCCACCAGCTCTCCCTGCAGTCAGGCCTTGCTCAGCACCTCTTTCCTTCCCCTTCCAAGAACACGAGCCTCAGCAAAACACAAACCTCACTTTTAAACAAAGGCTGACGTGTCTTGAAACAATTATTGCCCATCTTGGGGGAGGAGAGGGCTGGCAAAAGATTATTTTGGGAGATTATGTCTGGAGTGACTGACAAACTGATCTGCAACAGCGTTTGTTTTTAATCTGAAACAGGTTTGGGGTGGAATTGAGGGAAAAAAGCTGCAGCCACCCACTGCCAGGAGCTGCTGGAGGCAGGGGAGCTGCAGGCAGCAATACTAATGTGTTCTGAGTTCCAGCCACCTCCCTGAAGTGGCCACACATCCCTGTCCCCTGTCCCCAGCACCTGGGAACGGCCCTGCCTCCCTCCCTGGGGCAGGGACAGACCCACAGAGGAGCTGTGCCTTTCCTGGGCACCTGGTTTGTTTCTTTTTTTTATTTTTTCCTTGCCCATTTCTTGCTGTTTTTGGGTGAAATTCAGGGATTTTTCTTTCACTACCCCTGTGTTACCCACAAAGACCTGGCTGGGAGTCTGTCAGAGCTGTACTCTGTGCTGTGAGGGAGGTAATGCTGGGGCCTGTGGAGAGATTGAAATATTAGAGGGGCTTTGGATAAGCAGAGATGGGAAGGGAAGGGAGGTGGGGATGAGCCCCTGGGGGATTTTTGGGAGGAAAGATCAGCCATGGATGCAGCTCCAGTAGAAAACCCCAAGTGTTACAGACAGCCCCAGATTCACAGGCAGCACCCAGGGCCAGCTCAGCAAACACCCCCAGATGTGGCTCCCACAGAGAGGGGAGGCTCCAGCCCCCAAGTCCATCAGCCCACGCTCCAGTCCTGCCCAAACCTTCCCCCCAGAGCTGCCAGGTCCGTTCAGACACAGCCCTGCCCTCCCCAGGGGCTGCTCTCAGCTGAAGAACCCACAGCAGCTGCCTTTGTGCATCTTTTAGCAGATTTTTAATACACATTTTAAGGAGTTTTTTAAAAAGAAAGCCCGAAATCCACCCCAAAGGCACCCGAGGGCAGTGCCAGGAGCCTTGGTGATCGCCTGCATGGAGCAGCCAGGCCAGCAGCAGAGCCAGCAGGGTCACCTGCAGGGGGGCAGGGGACAGGCACATTCCGGGGCCAGATGCCACATGGCAGAAGGACAGCAGGCTCCCAGTGTGGAGGGATTTCTGCTCCTGCAATCCCACCCCCTCTGCTGAGCTGCTGCCAGGGCCCTCCTGGCCCCGCTGCCACCGAGAGGCTGCTGCCAACAGATCCTGTGCAAAAGTGTGGGAGGGGAGGGGAAAGAGTGGAAAATAAGGGGGAAAAAACCCCTCTCCTTCTTGAGATGAATATCTCCAATTGAGTTTATTTGGAAGAATAACGAGCAGGCAGCCAAAGGCAGAGAGCACTGGCCCCCAGCCCGTTCCAGCACGGTCCTGGTGGTCCTGACTGGGATGGGAGGGGAGCACACCTGGGGAGGGGGATTGGCACAGGGGCTGCTCCTGCTCTTCAGGCAGCTGAAAGCAGATTTATCTGCTGGATAATGAAGGCAAGAGATTCTCCAAAGGGACGAGTTTCAAGCCAAATCGCCAGGCTCTTGCACTTGGTGCTTTAATCCTTCTCAAAAGTGTCAGTGTTGGATGGGATGGGATGGGATGGGATGGGATGGGATGGGATGCCCATCTCCCATCCCTGCTCCCCGCCACTGCTGCCGGTGCTCAGGGGGAGGCAGCAGGCAGAACTGGGCACAAGAGGCAGTGCCACCCTTGGGAGTGCAGGGATTGCACATCATGAGCCAGCAAAGCTCCTCGTTTGCAAAGGAGGGGAGGGGGGAAAAAAAAAGTAAAAATCAATCAGCCACAAATTATAAATAAAAGAGATGAAAGTTGAGAGCGAAATGAAACAAAGCCCCAGGTGGCCTCTGCCTGGGGCACTCCTGCTAATTTTAGTTCCTCAGCTCTTCCCGGAGCTGTCTGGTTCCATGTTCACAGTTTCAGAGCTTTTCCTGCACTCCCGAAAATTTTGCCACCAAAAAAAAACCACCAAAAAAACCCCAGCAGAATGCCAACGCCCAAAGCAGAGCTGCAGCAGAAATGGAGTGAGAGGAAATGAGAGATGTGCTTCACACATCTGGAGCTCCCAGGTTCCATCTGCGGGGCCCAGCCAGGCACACACAGACACGGAAGGTCCTGCAGGTTCCTCTCCAGGTGCCCTCTCAGCGGGAGGGGGGAGTTTGGCTCCTGCTGCCTCTTCCCAAGCTGGAGTGGATAAATCCATCATCCCACAGTGCTGATGTCATCACTATGCCCTGAGCAGCAGCCTTTGGGCTTTTCCCTGTAATTTTCATTATCACTGCACTCTCTATCTGCCAGGCACATCCATTAGCTCTCCCTTCCCAAACTGCTCCACAGCCAGGCTTTGGGAAGCCCTGGGAGGATTCCTGCCTGCTGGAGGGTTCCACACCAGCCTCTCTCTGCTGGGAAGGTACAAATAATTCCTGTGCTCGGGAGGGGAGGGCAGCACCCAGCATCCCCCTGAACCCACAGGGTGGGTCAAGAGAGCAGAGAGCCAGGGATGAGCTGGAACATCCCCTCTGGAGCACAGCAGCTGCTCCACGTGGAGAGGAACCATCCCAATCCCCACTCCCACCCCTGAACCTGGCAGCCATGCCCAGCAGAGAGGGCAGCCCCATCCCCATCCCATTCCCATCCCCATCCCATCCCCATTCCACATCCCCATTCCCCATCCATATTCCCCATCCCCATTCCCCATCCATATTCCCCATTCCCATTCCCCATCCCCATTCCCAGGGAAGGTGGAGATCCCTTTCCATGCAGCTGCAATTGGGAAATGTGCTGCGAGAGCAGAAAAAAAAAAAAAAAGCAGCTGTTTTCATGTAAATGTCCCCAATAATAAAAGTGAATGAAGAAAGCAACACATCCAAACAAGAAATAGTACATTTGTGCTGGAGAAGCAAAAATGATTCTAAAAAAGAGAGCTTTATCAACAGTTTCCAGAAGGCATCGGCTGCTCTTTAATGCTCCTCGAGGAATGGCAGAGCTCCTGCTGGACCTGGGCTCTGCTGCCTCTGATCACAGGGCTCTGAACAAGCCAGGCTCGGCACAGCACACTTGAAAACATGAAACTTGTTTGTTTTCTCAAGCAAACCCTGAGCTGCCTTTCTCTCCCCAAACCTGGTGGTAGGTGCTGTTTGCCCCGTTCCTGCTGCATTTCCCTGGCAATCCCCACTCTGGCGTGGCCAGACTCCCCTAAAATCAAGGGCAAATAATAAAAAGTGTGCCCCGTGCAATGGGATGTGCTGCTGCCATCCCCGGGATGCTCGGGCTGGCGTGCCTAAGGCCTGCAGGCAGGTTTGTGAGATTAAAGCCCGGCACACAATAAATAATTTAGCAGCTAACCACAAGCCAGCCCCTTCCCGTGCTGCAGAGGAGCGGGGCTGTGTGATGTGTACACTCATTTAAATGCCCATCGCTGTCATGTACACGGGTGTGTTTGATTCGGGGCCCTGTGAGGAGCGAGGGGCAGCAGCAGAGGTGCAGGGGCTGGAGGGACAATTGCTGACAAAGCCTCTTGCTAATTACTGCAGCCTTGCCCTGCTGCTGCCCGTGCTCCCCCTCTGCATCCCTGGCCAAGGAATGACAGTCCTGAGCCCTCCCAGCTCCTGGCAGGCTCCCCAGTATGAACTGGGAGGGACTGGGGGTCTCTCCCTCACCCCGTGGGGATGGCAGCTCGGGTTCAGGGTTTTGCTGGGATTTTTTGCCCAGGTCACAGCCAGGAAAGCCCGTGGCCCTTGCACATCTCCAGAGGATTCTGGTGCAAATCCCCGGGGCTGCTGCACCCCGCAGCAGGCAGGGCTGGCTCTCCCTCCCCTATTCCCAGGCTGGGCTGCCTGCAGAGAGCTCCCCGAAGGAAAAGGCAGGCTTCTTCCCACCCCAGCAGCTCGGCAGGAATGGGAAGAGGCTCGTAAAAGGCAGAGGGAGGTGTGGGGCCCGTGGTCACAGCGGGGTAAGGCTGCTCGCTGCTGCGTAAATAGCGGGGATGCTCCGCGATGGATCCGCCCCAAACCCGGCGGGTTTCACTGCCCCGCTCACTGCGAGAGGCACCCGTGGCCACGGCGAGCTGTCAGCTCCATCGGGGGATGGAGGGAATGTTCAAGGCAGCATCACCAGACACCCACCTGCAGCCGTCCCCACCTCAAACCGCGGCCGTGCTGCTCCTCCGGGGCGCCGCAGCCCCCGGTTGTCCCTAAATCCCAACCTTTTCACAGCAGCAGCAGCAGCCCAGGGGCTGTGGCAGCGCCCAGGACTCTCCCTGCACATTCCCCCGTCTCTCCCGGCACATTTGTGGTTTCCACATTTGTTTTTACTGCCTCGAGGAGGCATTTAGAGAAGCAACATAGCCCCAGCTTCTCACAGTGTTTCTTGCCACCCAGGGATTTAAGATCTTACAAATGGACCAAAACCTGTGTTGTTTTGACCTCTGAGGATTTTAAAAGCCTGCAGAAAAAATATGTTTATAGTAAAGAAAGCATGAACTTCTTGACTCGTGAGTGGAAAGACAGGAGTCTGACAGTGCCCTACCCCCAAACCCAAAAACATCCAGAACAGCAACTCCTCCAGCTCCACACTCCAAGGACAGCAGGGACAGGCAGGAAAACCACCGGGAGTTCACCAAAGGGTTTGGAATTTCATGATATTTTTCACCAAGATAATTTCAAGTAGAAACTCATTATTGAACTTGAGGAAAAACGTCGTGAAACGGAGGAGGAATAACTTCTGCCTCACTTGATGCTCATAAGGGAGATAATGGCTGTGAGAGAAGGTGTGGGGATGAATTATCTGTGAAATTCAAGATGAAAACCTTGTTGGGATGGGGTGCTGAGCAGCCTGCTCTGGCTCAAGGTGTCCCTGCTCTTTGCAGAGCCTTTGAAGGTCCCTTCCAAGCCAAGCCATGCTGTGATTCCAGAGGCAGGATGGATTCCAGGCAGGATGGATTCCGTGGGTAAGGCTGCTCAGCACTCGCAGCCTCACTGACCACACTTGATTTAGAGCTGAACCAAAAGCAATCGCTGCCCTCCAAAATTTCCAGCTGATTTTTCAAGGTGCCTGAACCTGCATAAAAACCCAGAGTCATCCCCATCTCCTGAGCCAAGAAGTGAGATTAAAGCAGCCTCCGAGCTCACCTGGCTCCATTTCACATCCCCAGCACTTCCTGAACACCTGTCCCTTCCCTCTCCAGCAGCTATAAAAATATCTGCCAACTCCTGGCTTTCTTCTGATGTGACTTGCTCTGGCAGGCGCCAGATCCCAGACCCAGGGAAGGGATGCTGGGAGAAGAGAGGCCAATTTCATGCCATTAAGAGGTGGCAGGGACATTCCTGAGAGCTCAGAGCCACAGTCTGGAGGGACTTGGCAGCTCTGCCCCGTCTCCAACCCCAGACACCCCCAGTGCTCTGCTCTGGCTCCCAGCCCTTTTCCTATTCCCTTGCACAAATCCCAATTAATATGATTCCAACTTCTGGCTATGAAAAATAATAAATGTGAGGGACCATGGGGCATTCTGGGGACCCTTTTCAGCACAGATGAAGCAAAGGGGAATTACTTTCTGAGGCTGGAAAAATCCTTGTTTAGGGAGAAAATAAATCCCAGCTCCTCCAACCACAGCAGCAAGTACAGTACTGAACTGAATCCCCTTATTTCACATCACTGGGCAAAAATCAGACTTTTTTTTTTCTCAGACCTTTAAATTAAACAACTTCTTCAGCCAAACAAGAACCATCTGCCCTCTCCCACCTCTGCTGGGATGTGGGGATCTGCGCTCCGAGGGTGATGGATTGAGCACGGAGCCAGCAGAGCCCGTGACCTCCCAACCTGCAGCTAAAACCAGACAAATCCTTGGGAAGGCGCCTGCAAATGGATGATTTTCATCTGCTCAATAACAGCCTGCTGTCCTCTTGGCTTCTCCACAGGCTGATGCAACCGAGTTTTTCCTGAAGTGTCGGGGGTGATAAGGAAGGATAAATCACCCGGATGAGATAAGCACCCATAAAATGAAGTCATCTCAGGACAGGTCCGGACATATATATTTCATTGTGAAAGAGCTCCTTTATTCCCACTAATGGAACAAATGAAATCAGCCAAGCTGAATAAAACTCTCACGTCCCAAGATGTAACAAGGCACTTAAAAGTTCTGCGTTCCTCCGGCGGCGCAAGCCGATCACTCGCGGCTGTCCCTCGGAGAAGTGGAGGAGCAGGGACAGAGTGCAGGAATTCTGCAGGTGACAGGAGGGTGTTCCCAGCACGAAGAGAGTCCCAGCAGTGTGCATTTCTCCGTGGCACTCCTGCAGGCAGACTGAGCAGCTCTCTGGAGTGACCTCACACCCTGGGATGGATTCCAGCCACGTCCAGAGCAGCTGCCCCTGGGACAGTGGCACAGGTGGCCAGGACAGCAGTGGCACCCCTTTTCCAGGAGAACTGGGGGTGATGTCATTCACACACTTTATCCTTCACCTCAGGGCACCTGAAATAACCACACCTGGGCCCTTGCCTGCAGCACTGCAACACCTCCACATCTCCAAGCACACAAATTAAAACCTTATCACCACTGAGCAACTCAGCGCTGGGTGAAGCCCAGGTACAACATCACAGTTCCAGCTTTTCCCTCGCCTCTACCACCCAGGAGCATTCCCAGCCCGTGGGAAGGCAGGCAAGGCTGCAGGAACTGCATTTTTCCTACAGCCAGCATAAACAGCGTGATGGAAAAATAATACCTAGATGGCGACTGGCAGACAGAGCAGAGACATTTATTTATTCTTGATCACAAACAATGTCCTGCATTGACAAGCTGAATGAAGGGCACTTCACTGATTTATTAGACCTAATAAGAAGCAGACCTCTCGGGATGAAATACAAGATTGATTTTTAGTGGTGAGCCTTGCTGCCATCCCAGGCACTGAGCTCAGGCTGATGAGATGGAACCAGGCGTGCACAGGGAGGGACATGGGGCTGACACAGCTCTGCTGGGGCAGGGCAACACACGGGAGGATTGCCACGGGGAAGGGGAGGTGCAATGGAAACACAGCAGTAACAGCCCTGCACGCTGCTCTTTTCTCCCTGCAATCCTCCTCTCTCCCACTGAGGCTGCGGATCCCAAGAGCAGCAAACCACTGGGAAGTTTAAGGGAAGATCTGGTAGAATTCCTGGGAAACCTCTGAGCCAGACCCTCCCCATGAAGCTGCCTTCCAGAGGAGCCCCTCTAAGCACAGCCAGTGCCATTTCCACATCAGGCTCACCACATGAGCTGAGTTCTGTGGATGCCGTTTTCCATCAGGAAAAAGCCAACCAGCACAGCAGTGCTTAGCTTGAGGCCCTATTAATAGCAGTTCTAATTATATGGCTGCAAATTTAATTCATGGCAATGATTAGTGTCAAAATCAAAGGCATCACACATCAATATTGATAGAATTGTATGAAGCCCATAAACAGAACAAGCAAGCTGACACATCTCCCCCCAGCACTTAGTTGCTGTTAACCGTTGCATTAATGTCCCTTCTCATTTTGCTTGATGGAAATGGTTTTGTTGGAGGAATCCCCGATTCTGAATGGTTGTGTCTCCAGCATGGGCCCCTTTCCCCTCCTTCCCACAGCCAGGGGGCTGAGGTGCTTTGGAAGGAGAGCAGGAGGGAGAATTTCATCCCACTACCTGTGCTCGGGCCAAAGGGCCACAGCATCAGCAGCATTTGCTTTTCACCCTCTCTGAGACAATTCCTGGGCAGCAGAACCAGCAGGAGCTGGGAATGTGGCAGGAGCAGTGAGGTGAAGAGCTAAAGGCAGGAGGACACCAGAGGGATATCCCAGTGTTTCCAGTAAGGAATCCTCACTGGGAGAGCACAGGCAAATTTGGAAGATTTCAGAGCCATCTCCCTGACTTTCCTCCAGCTACACAAAAATGCCTTCCCTGAAAGCCCAGACGGAGCCAGCAGCTCATTTCCAAAGGAAATCAACAGCTGTGGGCGAGGGAATAGGTGTGACAAAGCTTTCAGACATTAGTTGTGTGGGTAGACCTGAGACGGAGGAGGACACGGAGGAGATCAGGTGGAAAAGGCGTCTGCACAAAGCCCTGGCACTCACAGAGGTGCTGAACGTTTCCACCATCATTTCACAGATGGGCAAGGAGAGATAAGGAGAGTCCTGAGCATCCTGAGCACTCGCTGACCTGGAGACATGTCTGGTTATCTTGGAACAGGCACAAAATCCAGAGACAACCGGTTACCTTCCCTCCTCTGCAGCCAGAGCCCCTCAGCTCGGTGCAGAGCTGCTTCCTACGCCTCACCTGGGCTCCCTCGGGCCATGGAAAAGACAATCCCACGTGTCAAAGGAGGGAAAATCTGCTAAAGGTGTAGACAGAGCTGGGAGAGAGAGAACAGCATCCTCAGCCCCACACAGGGGAGGACGGGACCAGGATTGTTCCAGTTAATTACAGGGGGCATGGATCCCACCAGCTGCAGGCAGCTCTGCTGTTAAACAAGGGCAGATGCCATGAAAATCTGACTGTAGTGAATGTCTGGGATGAGTTTACTTCAGAGATGGGCCAATTTTCATCCAAGAGATAAAGGATTGCAGGTGAAGGATTGCACAGCCCTCCCTCTGGACAGCGGAGCACGAATAGATTAACTTTGCATCAGAAAGCGTTCAGTGTAGACTAGCACCAGGAATTAAACCCTGCTGGAGAGACTGCTGCTTCTGTAATCCTCCATAATTCATGGAACAAGCCCGTAAATACCTCGTGTGCAGGCACAGGCTCTTGGCTGTTGCTGCATCTGAAAGAGGAGCCTCCCCTGTCCCCAAAGCCTGCCCACAGCGAGCACCGGGCTGCATCCCCAGCTCCGGGCTTGGCACAAACCTTTGGGGTGTGCTGGGGGTTTCTCTTCTTCCATTTAGCTAAAAAAAAAACCAAACCCGGCTCTCCCCTGTGCCACGGCACGGGAAGCAGGGAAGAGGAGGGCTCTGCTTTACAAGCTCCCTCTCCCCCACGTTCAAAATTGCCCCACTGACACTCGAGAGGCACCAGGGAGGCACCTAATTTACTACTACTCAGCACTTGTAAAGTGCTGGATGAATATTAATGAACTGATGTAATTAAAATGATGCAGACATTCAAGTGTAGTATCTGCCCGTCCTTGTATCTTCCTGGATAGATGAGGAAGAAATTCCCTGCTGCTTAAGGACTCAAAAAATTAACAGCCTGCTGTTGATTACATTTGTTAACTCTTTCCCTGGCATGAAGGAGCAGGGGCTGCATTTAGCAGGTTCACCTAATGCTGTCATTTAGAGCTGAGGTTAATTGGAAGGGTCTCAGCTTGCCAGAGCAGCAGCTCCAAGGCTGTTTTTGCTGGAGCTGGATCAGACCCTCTGCTGAGCTGGCTTCCAGCTGCAGCTGCAGCTCCAAAGGCCAGCAAGGGCTCTCACACACCTCTGTTTACACCCCAAGGCCACTTCCAAACTTGTTTTAAATGCAGAAGTCCTCAGAGTTCCCTTCCAACTCAGAATATTCTGTGGTTTTGTGACTCAGAAGTGGCAAAATCCCAGCTGGACTTCAAAAGCCTATAAGTCATTCAAGGTCAGATTGGACAGGGCTTGAAGCTACCCAGGCTAATGGAAGGTGTCCTTGTCCATGTCCCTTCCAACCCAGAAACATTCGGTGGCTCTCACCTGAGCCCCACCAACCTCCCCTCGGTGTTTGTGATGCGGAGGACAAGGAATGTTCCAGGGCTGATCAATCATCCAGCAGGAGGGAAGAGGCACAGGGAGGCAGCAGGACTCTGCCCTGAGGCTTGCTTCCAAAAGCAGCCACATTAACCCATTCCTGTCTCTCCATGACCAAAATCCTGCCGGCACCAGCAGCTCCAAAGGCTTTGTAACTCACACTCTTCTACACCAGTTGCAGAAGGATTGCTGGGAAACAAAACTATTGCACGATTTCCATCTGACCTCCTTTGGTTCCTTTCCCAGGACCGTCCTGCAACAGCTTCAACTTCACCTTCCCCGAAACTCCAACAACAAACCACACCAACAACACTGAGAGCTGAGCTCTGTCTCTCCAACACCAAGCTGTGACCAAACCCTGCCATTTCCACTCCTGCTCCACTCCCAGTTTCTGGCTGGGGAACACCCGTGAGACGCAGCAGCAGTGAGGCGCATCCGAGCGTCCCGAGAGAGACAAACGCAGCTCCCAGCCCTCCACAGCCACGTGCAGGCCTTACCTTCTTCAGCCTGCCCGTCTTGGTGCCCACGAAGACCACGCTGTAGCCGTTGTAGACGTAGGAAGCCACGGAGGTCATGCGGTCGCGGCTGGAGGTGAAGAGCGTCACCCCCTCCACGGGCACCGAGCCCCCCAGGGGCTGGTTGATGTCCAGCCCACAGAAGTTGTCATCGATGGGGACTGGCTGGAAAGACAAGGTTTGGGGCAGCTGTGAGTGATGCAGAGCTCAGGGCGGCCCCGCACACTTGGGGTGGTGTGGAGGGAGCTGGCGGTGCTGGCAGCAGGGTGGGGGCCACCAATGTGCCACCCCCTGCCAGCTCCAGCCACCTTCCCCAGGGCTCCTGCAGCTTCCAGAGCCCAGGCTGGGAGTGACAAGGACTCCCAGGAAGCTGCACACCTTTATTCTGCCTTAACACCATCCCTTCCCTCATTGTCATCTCACTGTAAGGTGACAGCGTGGATTAAAGGGGAAGAGTGCTCTGAATTTAGGGAAACTGAGGCACAGACTGATCCTACTCTGCAAACTTATGTTCCATGGGGGCAGGGATGGAACCCGGCTCTCGAGGGCTCCCACAGCCACCACCCAGCTCACCCTTACCGCTTTGGTGCACTGGACATCCTTGCCCAGCAGCCAGTTGAGCTCCAGGTTGCCCTCGCCCTGGTAGCAGGACTGCAGGCGCTCCTTGATGTGGGCGTTGACGGTGCGGATGGGGAAGGCGCAGAGCGCCGAGTCGTCGGGCGGGTGGTGGTACTGCTTCTGCCCCTTGGAGAAGATGGCAAAGAGCACGTCCTCCTGCGCCGTGATGTTGAGGGCCCTGGCCAGCACCTGGCCCGGCTTGGACAGGTAGGCAGCCTGCAGCAGCCGGTACTCCGTGTCGCCCTTGACGCAGCCGAAGGGCAGGGACACGTACGAGTGGAACTTGGGGTCGTCCTTGCACAGGCGGACGATGCGCGAGGTGTAGAAGAGGTCGCTGGCGGAGTTGATGGAGACGCCCTCGGGGGTCTCGGGCTGCACCGTCAGAAAATAGACGAAGTTACCGCTGGCGAAGCCGTAGATGTAAAAAATGTCAAAGTGCGACACCAGGGCCAGCGTGTCCGAGGGGATTTTGATGAGGGACGAGACAAAGTCACTGTGGAGCTCGTAATCCAACATCGCCGACGACTCCGGGTCCCGGGGCAGCTTGCGGCTGGACAGGGTGGGGAAGTAATCCTGCTTGCCATCCACCGCCGTGCCGATGAAGAGCTTCCCATCCTCGCCCTCGGAGCGCACGATCACCCCGTACATGGTGCCCGTTTTGTTGACGCTGGAGAGGTAATGCTCCTTCTTGTGCGAGGGCTCCACCAGGATGAAGAGGTCGTCGAGGCGCAGCAGCTTGCAGACGCCCTGGTAGAGGCTGCCGCAGGCCAGCAGCCGGTTCTCGGAGTAGTCGATGATGAGCAGCTTGTTGACGTTGTTGGTGAGCGTGAGGACCTCGCTGCAGGGCTGCACGATGAGGGGAGGGTAGCAGGACTTGTTGTCCTCCTCGGGGCCGGTTTTGTGAGCCACCAGAATGGTCAGGTTCCCCGAAAGCTTGTACACCCTGTTGATGGCCCCCACGTAGACGGCGCCGGTGCCCCGGTGCACCGTCAGGTGGTTGAACGTCCAGTCCCGGTTCTCCGAGTGGAAAGTGTTGAACAAGGCATTGCTGGACACGTTCCGGGAGAGCGATGCCAGGAAGAGGCAGAGCAGAGCCACTGAGCAGCCGTCAGAGTCCAGTACCCGAGGCCAGCTCCTCCTCTGATCCATCCTGGGAAAGGCAAGCTCCGTGTCCCCCGCGCGTGTCCTGAGCCCCGGCAATGTCCCTCACATGGTTCTGTGGAGAGAAGAACCACCCAGAGCGAAGGATTAGATCCCGTGTGCCCTGCAGATAAAATTCAAAGGAGGCTTTCTAATTACACAGTCCTTGAGATAAAGGGAGGATGTCTCTAAGCACAACGAGAATTAAGCGAGTCCACAACTTAGTGGAGAACAGTTCAGGCTTGGTGCTTTGCCACTTGATTCAGCCCCTGCATCTTAATTTGTGGTGGGGTTTGGCTGTTTAGAACATGCTCAGACAGGGAGGGAAGAATCAGCTCCAGCCCAAGACAAAGCCCGTGGCTCACAGCCCCAGCCACCCATCTGCAATCTTGGCTGAAAGGATGTCTCCTGCAGGGTGTGTTGCTGGAAGCAGCAGAGGAAATAAGAGCTGTTCTTTACCTTTAAACCCTCTCTGATTTAATTTGGGAACCTGAGGAAGACACTTCATGCAGGCAAGTTCATTGAGCACACACACTGAAGGTGCTGACATCTCCCCTCAGACCCTCCCCAGAGCCAGAAGTGCCTCTCAAGCAGGTGCTTTTTAGGCAGGAGCTCCTTCACAAGGTACTTTCCTGCCAAAAAGCAGCTGCCACCAAGGTGGGAGCACATGGTGAGATCAGCCACCACACCCTGCCAGCAGGGGAGAGACCACCAGTGTAGAGCAGCTTGCTTGACCTGACCACGGAGGTGTCTGAGTGCAAGAAAACCACCACAAAGTTCTCCTTTATCCCAAATTCTGCATTCCTTATGTGCTCCAGGAAAGGCAAAGGAACCACTTCAGAGCATCCTCCCTCCCCTTGGGGTCACCCCAGCCCTGGGAGGAGGCTGAGGATGAGGCCCCACTCTGCACCCATCGTGTCCCACACACCCCTCGGGAACCCTGCCCTCTGCAGCTGCTGCTGCTGCTTTGGTTTATTTAAATTTACAACAATTGCAGCGCTGCAGAGGCGCTCTGAGCCGCGGGTGTCACCGAGCAGCCGCTCTTTAGACGGCTGCTCCTGAGAGGTGACAAAGGAGCCCTGTCCCTGCGCTGCCACTGTCAGCAGACACGGCAGGAGAGGCAGCCCGAATGGCTTTCTCATTCTGCTCGGGGAGACATTTCCCCAGCTGCTTCCCTCTCACCTCCAGGCTCGGCATTCCCACCTTGGCCGCGGCAGTTTGTCCGTCCCGGGGAGGACACGGGCCCTGCCACCCTCGGGGTGTGCTGGGCACAGGGCTGCTGCTCCTGCTGCCCTCCCCACAGCCACGGCAGCGCCAGGCTCTCCCCACCACATTTCGGAGTGAGCACCCCACGCCATTCCCTGAGCCAGGATCTTTCCAAAGAGCTCCCCGGGATCTGGGAGTGTCCTTTCCGTGCTGGTGACAATGCGGGCACTGACGCCAGGTCACGGGGCACAGGGGGCTCAGAGCAGCTTTGCCTGCACCCCCTCAGTGCCCCCAGTCCTGGGAATGCTCCTCTGGTTCAAGGGGAGCCCCAAAAGACACCGAGGCCCTGCTGGAGAGCCCTGCACACACAATTTTCCTGCTCAGCATCTTCCAGTTCTTAAAAAGTTGTTCCACTGCAAAGTGAGACAAGGACACTGGAAATGAATGTATTTTAAATAACTGAACTTTACACACATGTGGGTGTGTGGGTCCACGGCAGCTTTAGGTGTTTCTCAGCAGTTTCCAGCCCAAGCCCAGCACGAGGAGCAGCAGAGCTGCCAGCTGTGACCTGCCTCGCTGCTCTGCCTCTCGGGGAAGGCTTTGCAGGGCACTCACGAGCAGCCACTGCCAACGGCCACAGAGACCATCCAGGAGGGAGAGCCTGCCTCTCAAACACGATCTGAACGTGACAGACCGGCCGTGAGCTGCCATCCTCCCCAGCCCTCCCTGATCTGTGTCCCCAGGGCCAGGGGACAAGGTGACGGTGTGGGGCTGGGCAGAGCTCAGCGGTGCGGACACCAAATCCCTGTGATGGATTTTGGGGAGGAATTCTTGGCTCAAAGAGCAGGGAGAGGTTAGCAGATGTTGCCAGCTGTGGCTGCCACATCCCTGATGTGTCCAAGGCCAGGCTGGACAAGGTTTGGAGCAACATGGGATGGTGGAAGCTGTCCCTGCCCACGGCAGGGGGTGGCACTGGATGAGCTTTAATGCCCCTTCCAACCCAAACCATCCCTGTGGAGGAGGACAAACACCTGGGGAGTTAAACACCAGCAGAATGGGTGATTTTAACTCTGATCCTTAATACCATTTGATCATTAATTTTCCCTCTCTTTCTTTTTCTTTTTTTTTTCCTGAAGAGAGTTTTAAAATACAGCCTCAGAAGCAATCTGCAGCTATTAGTAACGCAAGGTGAAAGCGAGAGTAAATTCAGGGACACAATATAAACCCAAGCAGCTGAAAGGCCTCAATTAGGCTGAAAGGAGTTATCTGGTATTTAAATAATTATTAGATTGAAGGAATAATCACAGGTCTGAGCCGATTTTTTCCCCCACTGTCATCCTAATGGAGACTATAATATTATTATTCAAATGCCCATGATTCTCATTGAGGGGGGAAGAAAAAAGGGCTCATTTAATCTCCATGCGACAGGGCTTCAGGAGGCACCATTAGTCATTTCTCTCATTTCAGCTGTCACTCACTCACGGGCACCACAGTTTGTCATTAGTGGCATTTTGTGCAGACCCCAAAAAAAAAAAAAAAAAGGAAAATTAAAGCCAAAACAACAAGAGAATCTCCTGTGGCAAAGGACGGCTCAAAGGCACAATTCTGATGTCACCAGAGTGGCAGCTGTGTTTGCCTGGTGGTGACGGGGGCTTTTCTTTGGGGGTGGGGTTGCTCTGGTGAGCAGTGATTTACACTCAGCTCCTGTTTCCTGGGGTATTTCACCCCTCTGGGTGTGCCCCAGCACCTCCAGGACACAGCAAACATCGCCAGTGCCTCAGTGACCCCAGAACCTGCACTGACCCCCCATCCTCACCCCCATCCTCCCAGCCCCCCAAGCTTTTCCCTGCCTGTCCTTTTTCTGTCCCCGTGCCTCCCCCCGCCCAGAGGCCACCAGGGTCCCCAGGCAGCCGCAGGGGGAGCAGATTGGGCCATAAATCCCACGCTGGCTTTGTGGGGGCTGTGTCCCTGAACAGACCCTCCTGACAGAGCCGGCCGGGAGGGGCAGGGGGGCTGGGATTGCTCTGGAAGTGGGGGGTGGTTCTGCCCTTTTGGCTGTTTGCAGCCCCGTGAGATTCATGGCTGGGAGAGGGGACAGAGGCACTGCCCTCCCTGGGGGTCACCAGGCTGTCACAGCCCCCCAGCACTGCCCGCCCTGGGGGTCACCAGGCTGTCACAGCCCCCCAGCACTGCCCGCCCTGGGGGTCACCAGGCTGTCACAGCCCCCCAGCACTGCCCGCCCTGGGGGTCACCAGGCTGTCACAGCCCCCCAGCACTGCCCTCCCTGGGGGTCACCAGGCTGTCACACACCCCCTGCACTGCCCAAAGGGTCACCAGGCTGTCACAGCCCCCCAGCACTGCCCAAAGGGTCACCAGGCTGTGACACCCCCAGCACTGCCCAAAGGGTCACCAGGCTGTGACACCCCCAGCACTGCCCTCCCTGGGGGTCACCAGGCTGTCACCTCCCTGCACTGCCCCAAGGGCCACCAGGAGGGCAGGCTGCACGTGACAAACCCTCTGGCACAGCCTCAGCCTGAGCCTTTCCCGTCCCGCTGGCTCCATTCTGGATCCGGGAATGAGGGAAAAGCCCCGAGTTTGGCCATTTCCCTGCAGCGAACGGGAACACAGGTGCTGGAGCCTCGTCCCTCCTGCAGCACACTGGGAATTGTCCTGTGAAACCTTTCCAAGCACTGGAGTGATTGATGCTGCAGTGATTGATCCCCTCGCAGGAGTGACACTCAGCACACATTTGTCAGCTGTGGAGGAAGACCTTACAATTATTAATAGGGTTTGGGTTTAATTAGGCAAAAAAGTCCGAGCCAAAGTGTCTGGTGGAAGCTTCTCCAAGGCCTGGGATGTTTCCAGCGTGGATCAGAGGTCTGGATGCTCAGTGCTGCCTCTTTGGCCAGGCCACCACAGCCAGAGGAGCCCCACACCACCCCAGAGCCCGACCCCAAGGGGAGTTACTGCCAGCTTGGTGTGAATAATTGGAATTCTGTAACACAGAGCCATGAGGATGGTTTCCACCACCTCTTCTTGGCCTTTTTTATTTACTATTTTGACTCCAACAACAGCAAGAACAAGTCGTAAATCACCAGTGAGGAGCCTGGAGTCGGCTCCGAGGTTTCTCCAGAGGTCTCCCCACAGGGATGACAAATAACAAACTTTTCCTAAAACACAACCTGAACCCTCTGGGTTTTGGACCCAAATCCACCCTCCTGGCTCGCCCTGTCCCTGCTCTGTGCTGGCAGCCAGGGCAGGACCCTGCCAGGAGCTGTGTCCCCCCTTCCCAGGGCTGCTCCTTCCCAGGGATGGCATTCCACAGCCTTCTGAGAAAGAGTTAAGAGGGCAAAGCACAGCATTGTGATTATTGCTTCCTCCAGGCCTGGGACAAGGAAGAGGAGGGGAAGAACAGAGCCCAGCCACGAAAAGGCATTTCCCTGATAACAAACATCACAGGAATTATGCACAAAATTTGTCCAGAGCCCAGATATTTGTTTATACAGCACACACTGTGCAAAGCTCTCCCCTCCACCTCCCTCCTGTGCACACACATCCCAACGGGTCCAGAGAAACAGAAAAGCCTGCCCTGAGCCCCAGGTTTGGAGCTGCAGCTGGGAGGACAAGGACACAGCACGTCCAGTGCCACCCCTGGCGCTGTCCCAGATTTGCTGGACAAGCCTGGACAAGTTGTGCTCCTCAGTCCCCATCCCCAGGGGGATCCAAAGCAGCACCACAGCCGTGGCTGTCACCCAGCTGTGCCTCACAGCTGGAGTCATTTAACCCAGCAACCCCACAGGGCTTGCAGGAAAACGCATCCCCCAGCCCCGGGCAGCTCGGTGGCAGCAATCAGACACCTTCTCCTGTCCCCACACTTGACACCTGCTCTCTGAGAAACCGCGGCTGGCAGGCTCTGAGCTGGCTGTGCTGCCGTGAAACAGCCCATCAATCAGCTGCCTTGGAGAGGGGAGCTGGGCAAGGAGGGCTTCGCTCCCCAGGCAGTCCCCGGGGACAGGCTCGGGGCTGGTGACAGCCTGACAGTGCTCAGCACGGAGCAGAACACAGCCTGCCTTCCCTGGCTGCCTTGAAGTCTGACACCGAGGGGAGATTTAACACTTCTGAGGTTTCACGGCTGGTTTAGTCCAGTTTTGGGGAGGCTGGGGCTCAGCCAGACCTGTGTAAACAGGTCAGTGGCGCTGGATGATGTTGAAAGAGTAGAGCTGGACGGAGAGCTGTGAGTGTGTAGCAGCCTCCTGCTGCAAGGCCCAGCTGTTAGAGCCATCACTGCAGTGGTGCTTCTCTAAAGAGTCCTCAAGGACCCCCAGAAACAGAATCCACGGCTCCCCCAGGCAATCTAGGTCAGTTTTACGTGCCTCAGAAAGTGCTTTTTCTGGTTTCCTACCTGAGTCCTGATGGACTGAGCTTTATCCACCTCTCCACCGGCGCACCTGAGCGTCGCTTGATTATTCATGGGCTTTATTCCCAACAAAATGGAATTTAATGGCTGCTGACCTTAGGTGCAAGCAGATTAAACGACGAAATGATTTGCCCAAGGCTAAGCAAAAGGTCCCAGTGGCAAGGCAGGGAGTTTTATCTCCCCAGCCCCAGCCCAGCCCCGTGTCCCCAGGTGACATGCAGCTGCAGTTTATTACAAGAGAATATTACAGAGCAGCACGAGGGAGGATCACAGAGCGGCCACCGAGCTGCAGGAGAAAAATAAGCAGCAGCTTCTCCTGGCCTCACTCCAAGCACACCACAGGCAAGTGAAGAACCCCAGCTTCAAATTAAACGGGTCCCCAGCCACTCCATTAAAGAGAGATCGTGCAGCAGAGCTCCTTGGGCCGCGGCAGGCGCGTGCAGCGAGCGCGGTGCGTTATCCCCGCTGCAGTCACACAGCAGCAGCCACGGCGCTGCTTCCCGAGCAAAGCAGGACGTGGTGCCTGCGTGACAGCTCGCTTCTGAGAGCCTGCAGCCCCCTGCAGCGCGGGGGTGTCAGCCGTGCTGGGGATCTGGGGGCACGGCACTGCCTGTGGGCATGGCACTGCCTGTGGGCATGGCACTGTCTGTGGGCATGGCACTGTGGGCATGGCACTGGAACAGGCACTGCCTGTGGGCATGGCACTGCCTGTGAGCATGGCACTGGCACTGTGAGCATGGCACTGTCTGTGGGCCTGGCACTGGAACTGTCTGTGAGCATGGTACTGGCACTGGCACTGTGAGCATGGCACTGCCTGTGGGCCTGGCACTGGAACAGGCATTGTCTGTGAGCACGGCACAGGCACTGGCACTGTCTGTGAGCACCTCTGGGCATGGTTGGTGGAGCTCCCTGCCCTCCAGAACAGGTTTATCTCTCGGGATCAGCACCCAGCCGGGTTTATCTCCCGGGATCAGCACCCAGCCGGGTTTATCACCCAGGATCACCACCCAGCCGGGTTTATCACCCAGGATCAGCACCAAGCTGGGTTTATCTCCCGGGATCAGCACCCAGCCGGGTTTATCACCCAGGATCAGCACCAAGCTGGGTTTATCTCCCGGGATCAGCACCCAGCCGGGTTTATCTCCCGGGATCACAACCAAGCTGGGTTTATCTCCCGGGATCAGCACCAAGCTGGGTTTATCTCCCGGGATCAGCACCAAACTGGGTTTATCTCCCGGGATCACAACCAAGCTGGGTTTATCTCCTGGGATCAGCACCCAGATGGGTTTATCTCCCGGGATCAGCTCCCAACCCAACCTGCACGCCCCCAGGCCACCCTGCTGTCCATCAGTGGTGCCACAGCCCCAGCAGGGTGGGCAGTGCAGGAGCAGCACAGGGAGAGGTTCATTCCTGCCCGTGCCCAGCACCAGCTGCCTGCTGCCCTCCTCCTTCCAGCTGCCAGTCCCAACAGCAGCATTCCCACCACAAACCGGGCAGGAATCCTCACCCAGCTGCCTCTGTGGGGTCACGGGGTTTGGGAAGGCAGAACACAACTGCAAGGGCCCTCAAATGAACAGGAAAAGCAAAGCAGACACATGGTGCAGCACTGAAGAACCCTTCAGGGCCCATTGACCCCCCCTGCCAGGCCTGTCCTGCTGCAAGGCTGGGCTGGGAGCTGCCACCACCACCAGCTTCAGCAGCCACACCAAGGAAATGCCTTTACCCCCCAAGCCTCTTTGCCAGGGCTGGCTGCCCTTCCAAGGGTGCTTGATTCTGTTTTTGATGGTTTCAAGCTGCCTGAGCGCTGGGAAGGGTCAGACAGCTCCATCCCTGCCCAGTCTGCTCCACCCAGCATGAGCAGTGACCACCACAGAGCTCAGGACCACAGGGATGGAGCCTGGCCGTGGGCAGGGTCCCACCACAGCCTGCAGACCGGGGTCTGGGGGCTCCCAGGTGCCCCCAGGCTCATGGCCTGAGCTCCAGGCAAGGACCCCAAAGGCTGGAGCCACCTCCCCTCCTGCCACCAGCAGCTGAACATCATCTCCTCTCCCAGAGTGCTGGGACATCAATGTCTGCTTGAGAAAGTGGCTCCTTCACACTCGTGTGCTCCCTGCTCCTCTGCCCTGCTTTTCAATTTCAGAGCTCTGGCAGATCTCTGATTAATTCAAGCCTGTTTAATAACCCTTCTGTTTAGATGAAACGAGCTGTCTTGTTTTCTTTATTTTTAACACTAACTCTCGTTTCTTTGCTAAGGATCTCTGTCATTTAAAAACTTCTCTCTCTCCAACCAAGCTGACACTAAGATGGAGAAAGCAGCTGCTGACGTCCACATCTGACACCAGCCAGAAGGTCTGAGGCTAAAGAGGGGCTGGACACTTTGATGGATGAGATATCCCACAAGCCTGAGCAAAACCAGGATCTCCACAAATCCCTGTGTGGCTCAGAGCAGGGCACAAACAGCGGCACTGTGGGGACAGCGGGGTGACAGAGGAGCTGCAGCACCCACCCAGGAAGGGTCACCGTGTTTCTGCCTCTGGGGGAGGAAAATATCCCAAAAAAACCCCCTGGAAGCTGCTGCTGCTGGGGCTGTGTCCCACACTGTGCCCCTGGCGTGGCAATCGATTGGCCATGGGCTGCCCCAGCTGCTGCCAGCCTTGCACGGCATGCACAGCCCGTCCCTGCTCTGTGGGTCACCTTCCCTTGTCACCTGCTCTGCTGTGACATCCTCCCAGGCTCCTGGGGCACCGTGCCCACTGCCCAGCCCTGTCCATCCCTCCCGGAGCCCCCCAGGAGCCCCTGGGCTGCCTCCTGCCTCCCTGGATCTGAAAGCTGCACTTGTCTGGAGAGCAACTGAGTCACTTCCTCCCCGCTCCAGCCCGTGGGACAGGCTCCAGCCGTGCCCGGAAAACAATCAATCCTTCAAGGACGTGTGAGGCCATATTTCACAGGGATGCAGCCAGCCTGCCTGCCCCAGGAGCTCTCGGCACCCTTGGGTTCAGCTCTGCCCCAGGGGGGTGTCCCAGCCTGGCCCCAGCCCCATCCCAGCTGTCCCCAAAGCCCCGGGGCACTGCTTTGAATGGGGCAGCACGGGGGTCACAGGCACCCTGTCACCCCTGGGTGGGCACGTCACCAAGGTGGGTCAGGAATGACCAGAAAAAATCCCACAGGGAGAGAAGCTTCGGCTGAATCTGTGGCAGGGCTCCTTTGGCAAACCCAGGGACACATCACAAAAGGAGTTTCCTCCAAAAACACAGCAAAACAACTTGCGAGGGCCAGTGCACCACTCTCAGCTGGTTCAGTTTTACAAATCCCCTCCCCTTTACAACCACAAACTGCTCCTCCAGAACCCCAAAACATTCCTACAGAGCTCGAGGACTGGGGGGGCAAAGCCAAAACTCAACAACTGGAGCTGTCTCTGGCCCAAAACCTGTGGAACTTCCACCAAAACCACCCAGCCGAGGTGCTTGGCTGAAAAGAACCTCCCAGATCTGAGGAAAAGTCGTGATTTTGGAAAACCCAGGAGCACTTGAGTGCTGCTCCCTTTGTCTTTTTCGAAGCCAGAAGCAAAGACCAACTGAGCTGCATTAAGGATCACAAGACTCTTAACCAAATGATCCCACAGAGATGAGAACAAACGCAATGACAAGGAAATTAATGTGATATCCCCCTCGGAAACACGATGGCTAAAGCAGATAATCTGCCCAAGTGTCATGTTTATAATGGGAATTTGCAGAGAACGAAGCAGGAATTCGCAGGGATGAACAAATGAGCCAATATTCTGCTTCTTCTCATGTTAAAAATTTTGCAGTTTGAGATAAAAATAATGGTGTTTTTTATAAATCTTGGGAGGAGAAGGAAATTAGGCCAAAATTGTTTGGTTTCCAGCAGATCTTTGCAGCTCAGAGGGTTTGAGAGCAGGTTCTGTGGGGCAGGTGAGCTGCCCAAAGCCCCCTGCCAGCAGGACTCCCCCAGGGAGACCATTCCTTTATAAAAACTCAATTCAATCTCATTTCAATGACATGGATTGACACAGAGCTCAGTGGTGCAAGCCCGTGAGGCAGTGAATGGTTCAAATCCAGCACATTCAGAATCCACACTCAGAAGTGAAAAACCCCCTCAGCAAAGTCCCTCAATTCCACCCAGCCTGTCCCTCCTCAGGTCAAACCTCCCCGTGACTCAGCACCCTGGGCTGGGCTAATTTTCATTTATTTATTTCTTCAAAACCAAGTTATACAACTCCCTTGGAAGTCCTCACAAGAGCCCCTGCTGTTGTTCCTCCCCAGGAGTTTGTTCTGGCGCTGCTGAGCCGAGCCCAGCACGAGCCGCGGCCACCGCGACTCCGGGGAATTCATCTGGCGGAACACAGACTTGTCCCTGTCACACAGAACTTGTCCCTGTCACACAATTCCTGCCCTGAAAAGCGGAGTTACACAAGCCCTTGTAGCAGCACCTCATTATGGCCCCGGGGACAAGGCAGGGGCTGCTGCCTCTCTCTGCCCGCGAGCTTGGCCCGAGCTCCTTGGTTGCTATGAGATTTTTAAAGACAGTCTGGACCTGTCACCACTTTGAGCAGCCTTTGAACACAATTCCTGCTCCAGGAGGCTCCTCAGCTGCCAGTGCAGCCCAACGCTCCAGGAGAGGGCTGGTCCTCGCTGCTGCTGGGGTTAACTCCTGGAGAGCTGCAGGGAAACTTCGCTGGGACAGAAAGAAGCGGCAGTGCCCCTTCCTCTGCCACAGCACATTCCTGGGGATGGTTTTCCATCTGGCCCTCCCAGCTCCACTCTCACAAGGGATGATGCCTCTGGTGTCAAATTCACTCGGAAATCCAGAGGGGCAGACAGAGAAAGTCAGGGGTTTTGGAAGGTGGAAGGCAAACACAAGATTCCTCGTTCCAAGGTGGGCTTTGAGAAGCTCTTACTGCCAGTTTGCTTACTCTGGGTTTATTGTGGAATTTTGGGTTGGTTTGGGTTGGAAGGGACCTTAAATCTCATCCAGTTCCAACCCTCTGCCATGGGCAGGGACACCTTCCACTGTCCCAGGTTACTCCATCCAACCTGGCCTTGGACACTCCAGGGAAGGGATTTTTAAGGTCCTTTCCAACACAGACCATTCCACAGTTCTATGTTTTGACTTTAGAGCAGATTTCCAACCTGTGAAATGGCATATTTGAGGCATAAAAATAATCGAGGCAGTTAGGAAAGCTCCAGGCACGCTCCCTTTTCCTCCCCACCTCTTCACACTTCCATTAAAATCAAAAGGAAATTCGCAGGCTATTTTTTTTTTTGTTGTTGTTGTTCAAATAACATTCCAGGCTGTGACATAAGCCAGCTAAGACAGGAAATATGATCATGAGGGCAGAGCTCCATCCTCTGCTCCTGTCACTGCGACTTTTTGGGGACTTGGCAAATGAGTGAGCAGAGGAGACAGCCGGCGTGTTTTATGGAGTTGAACTGTAACATCCCTGTTCCGCAGCCAACTCCCCGTTCCTCTGCTCTGACACCAATAAATCTGCCCAGCCACGGGGAACAAAGCTCTTCACACGAGCTGGCCACACGTGAACCCCTCGTATTTGGCTACCTGGGCAACCTCACAGCCCCTGGGCTCTGCTGTGTGCAAATGTTCCCCGAAAAGTGGGAAAATGCCGATTTCAGAGCCATCACCTGGGGGGTTGAACCCTGCCACCAACACACAGTCACCACAGCTTTCCCAGCTGCCAATTCCCAGAGTCTCAGCCTCCCACCCTGAGGGGGAAATGGCCACTTTGGGCTCGAAGGAAAACCCTGCCAAGGCAAACCCCGAGCGCCCAGAAATCACCAAACCACACAAATCCAAACAACTCAAAGCCTCCTTTAAGTGCTGCCCAGGCATTACCCTCAAAAGCTCAGAGCACAGACTCACTTTTCGGAAGCTCATTCCCAGGTGAACAAACCAAAGCAGGGAGATTCAGGAACACCTGGAAAACACCTCCAGATTTCTGCCCTTCTCTCTCGGTGCCTTGCTGCAGGAGCAGCGCACACGAGGGATCGCCGCGGGCTCCGGCCGATGGCAGATCCTCCACGGAGGAAGAACTGCCCATAAATCTCCCTGCAGGAATCTGTTCCCAGGCTGGCCCAGCCTGGAAATGACAGGAGGAACTTCTTCCACGCTGAGTCAGGGAGCGACGGCGGCTGCAGGGCTGCGGTGGCCGCGCTTCCTCCCGGCGCGCGTCAGAGCCAGCGCTGCCCCGCGGCTTTCCTGCTCTCTGTGCCTTCCCCAGACAGGGAAATGGGGCTCCAGAGCCTGGCGCTGCGGGGGTTAAACTGCTGGTGTGCAAATGCTGCCACAGCCACACAGGGGCTGCAAGGAGAACCAGCGGTTTGCTCCAACCTGTGCTGTACGCAGCAGGAATGGCCTCGCCAAGGACGGCCGCTCTCCCATCCGCCCCTTCAGCAGGAAAATGGCAAAATGGGATTGGATTTGTCACACACGCACCCCAGCATTCCCACTGCTGGTCCCCGTGCAGGAGCTGAGCCCAGGGCAGGTGGGAGCCGCTGGTCCAGCCCTGCCAGCCCCGCCAGGTCACACAGAGGGGCAGAGGCTGCACCCACACTCAGCTCTCCCTGCCTGTGCCCCCTCTCCGAACCCTCTCCTGCTCACGGGGATTATTCCTGGTGTGGGTTCCCACAGAGGCTCCTGCCTGGCTCCCCCCAGGGTCTGGCAGGGCTGTGACACAGGGATGGACAGTGCTGGTGGCTGTCACACTCACAGGCAGAGCCCACGGTGACCCAACAGCACTGACCGTGCTCGGGGCAGCCAGGCCGGACCCTGCCTGTCCTGTCCAGCTCCAGCTGTGAGACACCAGGCTTGTGTTCCAGCCCCGAGCCCCCCAGAGCCCCCCCCTCCCAGCACAGCCCCGGGGCAGCGCAGGGGAGCCCTGGGGAGGCAGCAGCAGCAGCGGGAGCAGGAGAGGTGAGAGGTCAGGGCAATATTTACTCAGACGTCACCTTTCACTTTTATGAAGTGGGGAAACGGGGCTGGAGCAGGAAAAGGGCTGTGAGGGACGTTCCCTCCTAGGAAGCTGCTGTCACAGCAAACACAGCACGGAGCCGGCTCCAAGAGCCAAGGCTTGGCTGGGACAGGACCCTCCAACCCCACACGGGGCTGGGCAGGGCTCCCAGGCTCCCTCTGCGAATGGCTGGGCAGGCAGGAGCTGTGCAGAGCCTCTCCTGGGCTGCAGGAGGTGCCCAGGCATTCAGGAGCTCGGTGGGGTCATCCCTGGGCACTGAGGATTTTAGGAACTGGCAGGAACAGAGCACGCTGCAGAGCGAGCACAGCATCAGCTGCATGACAGAACTTCCACAGGGGAAGCTCTTGGAAGAACCTTCCCCTTCAGCACGTGGGGAGATGGAGCTGATTGTGCCCCCAGCACGGAGCTGGCCGGGCCAGAGCTGCTCCCAGGGCAGTGCCAGGCAAGGAGGGGCAGCAGTGGCTGCCACCGGGGCACAGCAGAGCCCTGGCAGGGCTCTCCCAAGGCTCGCTCTCCCCGTGCCTTCAGAGATCATCTGGACTTTTTAAAACGTGGCTCTGATGCCTTTTATCTCCAGCTCTGAATGCAGTTTTAGCCCAGGCAAAGCAGGATTAAGTTTTCATAGTAGGATACATTTATCTCGCTTTTCACTCCCCCCACGCCCCCTCCCAGGTCGATTCCAGCCAAACAGAAGCTGCGATTACAGGGATAAACATGAGATGGGCTCTCTCTGGTAAGGAGTGGAGGCTCCTCTTTCCCAGCCCCCCATCCCTGGCAGCATCCCGGGGCCGGGTGAGGATTTCCAGCCCAGCAGGGAGCGCGCAGCCATCGGCTCCATCGCTGACACGTGTTGCACTCCTGAGCCCGGGGATGCTGCTCTTCCTCAGGAAAGCGCTGCTGGAGCAGCCTCGCCCCAGCCGGGAGCGAGGACACACGGGCACGGCCAGCCTGGATCAGCCGGGAGAGTCTGAAAAGCACCAAAATCCTCCCGTGCCCCCAGGCTTCCAGCCCCGTCCCCACCGGCACCAGCAGCGCTGCAGCTCGGCGCAGCTTTGCTCCTTGCTGGGCTCGTGTGGGTTTTTAGTTGGATCCAGAGCATCCCCTCTAGTGGGATGAGGAGGAATTTCAAGCCCACATCCCACCCCGTGCTGTTTGTGGGGCCCGGCTGCCGCGGGGAGCAGCCTCAGCAGCTCCTCTGCCCCTTTTGCCATTTTCCCCTTGGAGGAGCAGCCAAAACCAGCTGAAATGAGGATGCCAGGTGGGGAGAACGGAGGAAAGAGAAACGCTACCCAGACACGAGGAGAAATCCCTGCACAGCCGCAAAAGGAGAGGATTTCCACCAGCAGAACCCCTCTGGCAATGAGGGCCCGCCTGTGTCACGGGCACCCGGTGCTGCGGGAGGTGCCAGGGCCACCTGTGCCACCGCAGCACGTGGGGACACAGCCCAGGCTGCCCGGCCCGAGTCCCTGCCGGCACCACCCGCGGTAAATTCATTTATTTTGGCCGCAGACAGCGGCTCCTCGCTTCTCCTTTGGTTCCCTGCTGCCTCCATCCCCGCTGTGCCCTCGCCCTGCCCGGCGTGGAGGAGGTCCCCAGGGATGCTCCGGGTGACAGCGACACTTCAGCTCCCCCAGATGCCGCCCCCATGCCCGTGGCTCAGCCCGGAGGGGTTGGCAGCACCTTGGTCCCCCCTGCCCTCCCCCGTGCTGTTGTGGCGGTGGCCTCCCAGCCAAGCTGGTTAAGAGATTAACACTCTAAAAACCACATTTACTCTAATTAGCCATGAAATCTTTGTAACTAAGTGAAAAAATGTTTCCCTTGAGGGATTTTTGTCCATTCATCACTGTTTGAATTGCCAGGGAGGGGGGTGGGGGAGAGAAAAGAGGGGGGGACGAGAGAAAAAAAAAAAAACCCTCAGATCTAATGAATTAATAGCAGAATGCCCTGAGGGAGCAGCGGCTCCTCCACAACACGGGCACCTCAAAGGGGGCTTTTCACAGCTCGCCGAGGGGACGCTGCTGAATTATTTCGAGTTAACAGACTGTAACAGCTCTGCTCCCGTTTGAGCCGGGCAGCTTGGCCAGCGCTCCGCTCCTCCCTTCCCTTCCCTTGCCCGGGGACGGACAGACGGACAGACGGACGCTGTGCCCGGCCAGCTGGGTGCCCCTGCCCTGCAGACACCGGGGGGGCACAAGGCTCTGCTGCCAGCACCACCAGTGCCCCCCAGTTCCTGTTGTACCGGGAAAAACATTTCAGAGTTAAGGTGGGAGGGGAGGCAGAGAGTCTTGCCACAACTTAGGCCCATAAATATTTCATATCGCTGGAAGAAGAACGATTATATTCCTGCCAGCACTTTTCTTGTGTATTTTAAATGTGTCACCGCCTTCTACTTTCTCCCCCGTTTGTGTTTCTTGTAACAGGCCCATGAAATAAAGATTAGCTGAATAATCAAGAGTGTTTAGAAATGTGAAGGGGCCTGTCTCAGGAGCACTGCATGCTCAGGTTCATCTTTTTGCAGGTTTTTTTCCTCCCCTCTTTTTAAGGATGCCGAGCGCGGTTTTCGCAGGGTGGAGGCGGGCGGGAGCGAGCCCGAGCGGCGAGCGCGCCCTGCCCCGTCAGAAATGACAGGCTCAGCGCCGACAGCAGCGGCGGGGCACTCTCCCCCATTACATATTTATCGTTCAGGCTGCAGAGGGGCCAATTAAAACAGCTTGATCAGCGCCGTGTTGGAGCAGCCGCGGATGTGCTGGGAGAGGCGGGGTGAGAGGGGCAGGTGCACACGCTGCTGTTGGGATGAGGGGCAGGCCCTTCCCCGAGAGCCACAGAGCAGCCTCGGTGAGAAAAGGTATCCATCCCTGCATCCCCAGGATCATCCCTTGGTGAGCAAAGGTGTCCCTGCACCCCCAGAAGAGCATCCTTTAGTGAACAAAGGTGTCCCTGCATCCCCAGGATCACCCATCAGTGAGCAAAGGTGTCCCTGTACCCCCAGAAGAGCATCCTTTAGTGAACAAAGGTGTCCCTGCACCCCCAGGATCACCCATCAGTGAGCAAAGGTATCCCTGCACCCCCAGGATCATCCCTCGGTGAGCAAAGGTGTCCCTGTACCCTCAGAAGAGCATCCTTTAGTGAACAAAGGTGTCCCTGCATCCCCAGGATCATCCCTTGGTGAGCAAAGATACCCTGCTCCCCCAGGAGAGCATCCTATAGTGAACAAGGGTCACCAGGATCATCCCTCAGTGAACAAAGATACCCATGCTCCCTCAGGATCATCCCTTGGTGAACAAAGATACCCCTGCTCCCCAGGAGATCATCCATCTAGGAGCAAAGATGCCCCTGTACCCCCAGGATCACCCTCAGTGAACAAAGGTGCCCCTCACCCCCAGGATCACCCCTCAGGGAACAGAGGTGCCCCTCACCCCCAGGATCACCCCTCAGGGAGCAGAGGTGCCCCTGTACCCCCAGGATCACCCTCAGGGAGCAGAGGTGCCCCTGTACCCCCAGGATCACCCCTCAGGGAGCAGAGGTGCCCCTCACCCCCAGGATCACCCTCAGGGAGCAGAGGTGCCCCTCACCCCCAGGATCACCCTCAGGGAGCAGAGGTGCCCCTCACCCCCAGGATCACCCCTCAGGGAGCAAAGGTGCCCCTGTACCCCCAGGATCACCCCTCAGGGAGCAGAGGTGCCCCTCACCCCCAGCAGAGCGTCACGCTGGCACCCAGAGCCAGCCCAGCTTCCCACCTTCAGCTCCTCACCACTCACGCAATTTCTAAATATCGGCTTTGCTTTCTCTCCCAGTTCAGCTCCTCATCTCAGCTGCCCACGGCATGAGACAGTCTGCACCTACATCTGCCCTAGCTTTTGGGCAACCTTTCCCAGGCATGCTCCAGACTCCCACATTTGGCTGCAACAGGAGTTCCCTGAGTAAGTTCTGGAAAGCCTCGTGGCGCTGCCTAAATGGGAGATGTCGGGAAGAGCCTGCAAATCACACATTTCCTGAGACTCCGCGGGGTCTGCCCGGCACACCGCTCCAAATGTCATCTCCATTTAGCTGCTTCGCGGGCCAATTTGTCACATCCTAATGCAATTTGCAGGGGAGAGTTAAAGAGCACAGGGCAGGGGCAGGCAGCCCTTCCTTCCCCGGGTCCCGCGGCCGGGCTGTGCCTGCAGCTTCCAGCTGGAGCTCCCCGCTGCCGGCAGGCTCAGGGTTAACCAGGGAACAGGCAGAGCATGGCCAGGGCTGCTCCATCCTGCTGGTGGGCTATGTGCAGGTTTTACACAGCATCAATACCTGCTCCACCGCACCAGCTGCTGAGCTGGGGCAACTCCACGATGAATTCCATCAAACAACACCATAGAGACAACGAGGAGTGAATTGGGTTACTTTATCTTCTTGCAACAAGCGCTGGGGATGTGGCAGAGTTGGGAGGGATGGCTGCCTGGCCTGATAAGGCATTTCACGAGTGACACCGCTGGGTCACGTCCCTCGCTGCTCGCACCGAGATTCTCGAGTCAAAGCTGCTTTATCTGGTCACCCGCACCACCCCGGAATACCACATTTGAGCCCTGAGGGTCCTCAAAGTGACAACAAATGGCAGAAGGACAGCAATAAAGACCGAAAAAAAAAAAAGCCCCATTGAGTTCTAAAGGATCTAACACCTCTGTGTTAAAGGTAAAAAGCCAAACATCTGTTCCGAGCATGGCACAGATTCTTGCGAGGCATCTGTCCCTCAGCTGTAAGTAGGTCATCTCATCTCACTTTAGTCACCGTTATCAATGAAGCCATCCAGAGCAGGAGGGACAGGACCAGGTCCCCAGCTCAGCCCAGGTCTATCAAGCACCTCGAAGCCACCAGTGAAGCATCAAGTGCCCAGCAAAGAGCAGGAGCAGCCTTTGAGCAGTGGTTTCCCACCATGGCACTCGGAGAACTTCACGTTCCCTCACCTCCGAGCCTCAGCTGCTGCTCACAGACGCCCAGGGCTTTTTTTCCCCCCTCTGCCACTTACTATTCACCTCGCTTAAAATTAACCTATTGACTTTCTGATACCCCTTAGAACACAGATTAATTGAACATCACTCACTTCACCTCCAGGAACGTGCGACTATTGGCCATAGCGTGAACGGAGACAAAGCCGGGAACGCCTGACCGTGCCAGGTTAAACGGAGGTCACAGCCAGCGAGGACAGCTCAGCCAGAGCAGCCCCGGCTGTCACCGACAGCCACCCGACAGCTCCGGGGCTGCGGAAACCGCGACCCTCACCCGGGAGCTGGGATTTCCCCCGAGGGAGCACAAGTGCGTTCGGTATCTCTCCCCTCATCACCGTCCAAAAGGGGTCTCGCGCGGATTTGGGAAAGTTTCAGTGGGGATTTTATGTCCTTTCCCCTAAGATTCAGGGCTGTTTTCCGAAAAGTGCCTCCTTGCTAGCAGGAACTTTTTATGGAGATGAGTTTATCCCGCTGCATTGGCTCCAGACCGTGACGGAGCGGCCGCAGAATTAACGAGGAAGCGGCGATGTCTAACGGGGGCGCGGAGCAGCCCGGGGAGGGAGCGGGCGCTGGATTCCCCGGAGCCGGGCAATCCGAGCGGCTCCTCCATCCCTTCCCCAGGCACCCCGGCATCTCCGCGGGCACGGCCGGGAACACCGGGCACCGGGCCGGGCACCACCCGGCGCTCTGCACCCCCCGGTGCCACCACAACCCCCGGTGCCACCCGCAGTCCCCGGTGCCACCACAGCCCCCGGTGCCACCCGGCTCGGGCAGCTGCGGGCGGCACGGCGACAAGGCTGCCGAGCCTCCTCCCCGCATCCTCCGGCGGGAGATGCCCGGCGGAGCCCCCACCCCGGGGACCCCCCGCACCCCTTCGGGCAGCATCCCCTCGCCATCCGCCGCCACTCACCAGCCCTCGCCGCTCCGCTGCCGCCCTCCTCCCGGCTCAGGGCGGGGGGACGCAGGCGGCCCCCGGCACCATGGAAATCCGGGGCCGGGCGGCCGCCGCTGCCCGCAGCCCCTCCGCCTCCCCCGGCGCGGCGCGGCTCGGCTCGGCTCAGCCCCTCCGGCCTCTCATCGCCTCCGCAGCCGCTGCCCGAGTGCGGCGAGCGCGGCTCGGCTGCGCTGCG